>NC_057800.1:542800820-543013926 GCF_018294505.1 Triticum aestivum
GTCGCCCCGCCATCACCGCTCACCGCCACCTCGCGCCCGGCACTGCCCCTCGTCGTCCGCGCCTCGCCCTGCGCCAGATCCGGCGAGATCCGGCCGGTGGAGAGCTCCCCGGCGCCGGATCCGCCTCCCCCCTCCAACTCCGACGGCTATCTCGCGAACTTCGGCAAGCCCGCACCTCACCTCGATTTCCATGCCAAACCCTAGGTCTAAGTTTTTCTCCCCTATTCATATTTTCTAGGCATGTTCATGGCATCAAATCTCATCATCCGTAGCTCCATTTTGGGCGTGTAATATATCAAATTGTTCATCTGGATGTGCTCTTCATTTTGTTCCATTGCACCATGCTTGTTTGAGTCCATATTGATGCCCTAAATGTTGTTGCAAGAGTGCTATGTAATGTTAGTTTCTGTTCCTTATCAGATTATGGACATTTTTCATTTTTTCCATGATTAATGTGTACCTTCTATGAACTTGAGCCCTACATGTGTTTTGGGCTATGCCATGCCATCTTTACAGGGATGTATGCCATGTATTTTGTGATCAATGTGGTGACTAGCACAAGCATGCAAAGTAGCTCTCGTGATGTTGCTGATTTCAGGGACTTAGAATTCTTCTAAGTCAGTTCTCTGATGTTATTTTTATGCCATGTATTCATGTTGCTACAGAGTGATCCATGCCTCTTTTGAGCATGTTCAGTAAGGATGATTTTGAGATATTGTTATATTCTATCCATCCATGTCTTTGTTTGCAATTATGGAGAGCCCTAGCATGACTCAATCATGCTCTACTTTTGCTATAAAATGTTCCTGGCAGATTGTTTACGTGTTAATCAATTTTGCCGAGGTTGTTGTAGTTGATCCTTGCATGCTATGAGATTGTTCTTGCCATGGTTAGCTTCTTGAACATGTCTTCTTGCTGGGTGTATGATTAGTTTGTCATGCAATGCCTTGTGGCGAGTGCATCGAGCTCACAAACATGCCTACCTAACTCTGTTTTTGCCATGTCCAGTTTTCTACTAAGTCTGAATATGTTAACGAAACTTGCTATGTTTATGTGGGTGCCATCATGTTTTCTGTGCCGTTTTGGCTTATGGTCAGTAAGGGACTTTTGTTATATGCTTTGAGTAGTTTCATGCAATGCCTTGGTTTGTCATGATATGTTCCTGTAGCATGTTTTTATCTTGCTCTAAACATTGCTTCCTGATGTTAAATCCTGACATGTTATTTTCACTAAGTCTGAGATGCTGGTATCTTTTGCACTTTTGTCATGCTTGTTTGAACCTGCTCTTGTGTGATTTAGCCGTAGCTCAGTGTTCATATTTTGTCAAGCATCTCGAGTGGATCACTTCCATGTGCTTAGTTGCTATGTTAAAGTGCAGTACCTTAATTTCTTGTTGCATTCTAGATGGCATCATGCTGTTAATCGCAGAATAGTGCCATTATTGTTTTGCTTGCCATTTGCAAACCGTGCATCCGATTCTGGTGACCTTTATATCGATTTCGACCGAAATCAACTCATATTTCCAGCGGAGCACTTGGTTTGCCAAGTTGAGGCATGGTTCAATCTTTTCCTTCCGGAGCACGCATATGCATTGCATATTACATCCCGCATATCATGCCATGTTTTGCATCATGTGGCTTGTGCATTGCACCGTGGTTGATTGTGTTTCCCTTGCTTGTGTTCTTGCCTTGGGTAGAGCCGGGAGATGAGTACATAATCGAGGAACCCATTGAGTACGCTTACGAGGATCAAGCTTACATCAACTCGGAGAACTTTGCAGGCAAGATGACCATACCCTCGAAATCACTTCTATCTTTGCTTGCTAGTTGCAAGCTCTATTGCTATGCCTATGCCTCGATACCTACCACATGCTTTATCATGCCTCCCATATTGCCATGTCAAACCTCTAACCCACCTTGTCCTAGCAAACTGTTGTTTGGCTATGTTACCGCTTTGCTCAGCCCCTCTTATAGTGTTGCTAGTTGCAGGTGAAGATTGGAGTTTGTTCCTTGTTGGAACATGATTATTGTTGGGATATCATTATTATATCTTGTCTACTTTAATGCACCTATATACTTGGTAAAGGGTGGAAGGCTCGGCCTTATGCCTGGTGTTTTGTTCCACTCTTGCTGCCCTAGTTTCCGTCATACCGGTGTTATGTTCCTTGATTTTGTGTTCCTTACGCGGTTGGGTTATAATAGGAACCCCTTGACAGTTCGCCTTGAATAAAACTCCTCCAGCAAGGCCCAACCTTGGTTTTACATTTTCCTAACAACCTATAACCTTTCCTTGGGTTTTTGCGAGCCCGAGGGTCGTCTTTATTTTAAACCCCCCGGGCCAGTGCTCCTCTGAGTGTTGGTCCGAAACGAGCAGCCTGCGGGGCCACCTTGGGGCAACTCGAGGGTTGGTTTTACTTGTAGCTTGACCTATCCGGTGTGCCCTGAGAACGAGATATGTGCGACTCCTATCGGGATTTGTCGGCACATCGGGTGGCTTTGCTGGTCTTGTTTTACCATTGTCGAGATGTCTTGTAACCGAGATTCTGAGTCTGATCGGGTCATCCTGGGAGAAGGAATATCCTTCGTTGACCATGAGAGCTTGTGATGGGCTAAGCTGGGACACCCTTGCAGGGTTTTGAACTTTTGAAAGCCGTGCCCGTTGTTATGGGCAGATGGGAATTTGTTAATGTCCGGTTGTAGAAAACTTAAAACTTAACTTAATTTAAAATGAATCAACAGCGTGTGTAGCCGTGATGGTCTCTTTTCAGCGGAGTCCAGGAAGAGAACATGGCCTCGTGTTATGCTTGAACGTAAGTAGTTCTAGGATCACTTCTTGATCATAGATTCTCGACCGTGCTTTGCCTTCTCTTCTCGCTCTCATTTGCGTATGTTAGCCACCATATATGCTAGTGCTTGCTGCAGCTCCACCTCATACCTTTTCCCTACCCATAAGCTTAAATAGTCTTGATCGCGAGGGTGTGAGATTGCTGAGTCCCCGTGACTCACAGATTACTTCAAAAACCAGATGCAGGTGCCAACGGTACCATTCCAGGAGATGCGTCTCAACTCAAGTGGGAGTTCGATGAGGACTCAGGATGTTACTACGTTTCCTTTCCGGACGATCAGTAGTGGAGCCCAGCTGGGGCGATCGGGATCTTATGCATTTGGGGTTGCCTTTATTTTGGTTCCATAGTCGGACCTTGATTGTATCTGGATGATGTAATGCTATATTTATGTATTGCGTGAAGTGGTGATTGTAAGCCAACTCTGTACCTCTTTCTTATTCAGTACATGGGATGTGTAAAGATTACCCCTCTTGCGACATGCCTACAATATGGTTATGCCTCTAAGTCGTGCTCCGACACATGGGAGATATAGCTGCATCATGGGTGTTACAAGTTGGTATTAGAGCCTTCCCCGACTTAGGAGCCCCTACTTGATCGAATCGCTGGCGTTGTCGAGTCTAGAAAAAATAGTTTGAGTCTTTTAGGATTATATATATCGGAGAGTAGGATTCTTTTTACTCCTCAGTCCCTTCGTCACTCTGGTGAGGCATCCTGACGTAGAGCATTGACTCTTCTCTTCTCAAATTTAACTAAAAAAATTTAGGATCACGCGGGTATCTTGGAATCATTCCGATAGTTTTGTGACGAGAACATTGTTCTTGGTGCCTCCTGACATCTAGGGGTTCTGGCAGTGTCCCGGGGAGTTGAGCTCCGAGGTGTTGTCGTCACAATTTTATCGTTGTAGTTCTGGAATACCTGAGTTTCGCCGACATCGAAAATCTCTTTTATGCAGTTGTTGGTGAGATAACCTCGACGCCACCCAGTACTGGGGCGGGAGTTCAGGAATATTGCCATAACTCGTATAACGGATGCTTTTCGAAGGTTGAGGTAAATGATTTCCGAAGGTTTCTTAGTTATGTGTTGAAGGATGGATACATCTGGATGTAGGATTTGCTAGTTTTGGGTGAGATATTATGCTTCCCCTATATCCCCAACACCTGATTGCATAACCGGAAAGTTTCGGGAGTTTCATAGGTGGGAATTCATGTAGCTCTAGTATTTCTTCCGTGGATATTTGGTTTGTGATTGGGTAATCCTTACCAATTATTTTTTCATGTCCGTACCTTGTTGTTTTATTCATCTACCTCTATCTAAGTGGCTTCTCAATTTATGGAAGTGTGATCATTTAATTTGGAATTCATTCGTGCATTCTTGTTCGAATGTTAAGGCTATATGTTGCAATTTTGATCCATTGATTCAGCTTGAATATATTGTTGGGTTTCGTAGTAATTTCAAAAAAATTCCTATGCACACGCAAGATCATGGTGATGCATAGCAACGAGAGGGGAGAGTATTGTCTACATACCCATGCAGACCGACTGCGGAAGCGTTGACACAACGTAGAGGAAGTAGTCGTACGTCTTCACGATCCAACCGATCAAGCACCGAAACTACGGCACCTCCGAGTTCGAGCACACGTTCAGCTCGATGACGATCCCCAGACTCCGATCCAGCAAAGTGTCGGGGAAGAGTTCCGTCAGCACGACGGCGTGGTGACGATCTTGATGTACTACAGCAGCAGGGCTTTGCCTAAACTCCGCTACAGTATTATCGAGGGCTATGGTGGCTGGGGGCGCCGCACACGGCTAAGGAATAGATCATGTGGATCAACTTGTGTGTTTCTGCGGTGCCTCTGCCTCAGTATATAAAGGATTAGAGGGGGGAGGCTGGCCGGCCACAGGAGGCACGCCAGGAGAGTCCTACTCCCTCTGGGAGTAGGATTCCCCCCAATCCTAGTTGGAATAGGACTCCTTGAGGGGGGAAAGAGAGAGAGGGGGCCGGCCACCTCTCCTAGTCCTAATAGGACTAGGGGAAGGGGGGAGGCGCACAGCCACCTTGGGCTGCCCCTTTCTCCTTTCCACTAAAGCCCACTAAGGCCCATATAGCTCCCGGGGGGTTCCGGTAACCTCCCGGTACTCCGGTAAAATCCCGATTTCACCCGGAACACTTCCGATATCCAAACATAGGCTTCCAATATATCAATCTTTACGTCTCGACCATTTCGAGACTCCTCGTCATGTCCGTGATCACATCCGGGACTCCGAACAACCTTCGGTACATCAAAATGCATAAACTCATAATATAACTGTCATCATAACCTTAAGCGTGCGGACCCTACGGGTTCGAGAACAATGTAGACATGACCGAGACACGTCTCCGGTCAATAACCAATAGCGGGACCTGGATGCCCATATTGGCTCCTACATATTCTACGAAGATCTTTATCGGTCAGACCGCATAACAATATACGTTGTTCCCTTTGTCATCGGTATGTTACTTGCCTGAGATTCGATCGTCGGTATCCAATACCTAGTTCAATCTCGTTACCGGCAAGTCTCTTTACTCGTTCTGTAATACATCATCCCGCAACTAACTCATTAGTTGCAATGCTTGCAAGGCTTATGTGATGTGCATTACCGAGAGGGCCCAGAGATACCTCTCCGACAATCGGAGTGACAAATCCTAATCTCGAAATACGCCAACCCAACATCTACCTTTGGAGACACCTATAATGCTCCTTTATAATCACCCAGTTACGTTGTGATGTTTGGTAGCACCCAAAGTGTTCCTCCGGCAAACGGGAGTTGCATAATCTCATAGTCATAGGAACATGTATAAGTCATGAAGAAAGCAATAGCAACATACTAAACGATCGGGTGCTAAGCTAATGGAATGGGCCATGTCAATCAGATCATTCAACTAATGATGTGATCCTGTTAATCAAATAGCAACTCCTTTGTCTATGGTTAGGAAACATAACCATCTTTGATTAACGAGCTAGTCAAGTAGAGGCATACTAGTGACACTCTGTTTGTCTATGTATTCACACATGTATTATGTTTCCGGTTAATACAATTCTAGCATGAATAATAAACATTTATCATGATATAAGGAAATAAATAATAACTTTATTATTGCCTCTAGGGCATATTTCCTTCAGTCTCCCACTTGCACTAGAGTCAATAATCTAGTTCACATCGCCATGTGATTTAACAACAATAGTTCACATCACCATGTGATTAACACCCATAGTCCACATCGATATGTGACCAACACCCAAAGGGTTTACTAGAGTCAATAATCTAGTTCACATTGTATTATGTGATTAACACCCAAAGAGTACTAAGGTGTGATCATGTTTTGCTTGTGAGATAATATTAGTCAACGGGTCTGTCACATACAGATCCGTAAGTATTTTGCGAATTCTATGTCTACAATGCTCTGCATGGAGCTACTCTAGCTAATTTCTCCCACTTTCAATATGTATCTAGATCGAGACTTAGAGTCATCCAGATCTGTGTCAAAACTTGCATTGACGTAACTTTTTACGACGAACCTTTTTGTCACGTCCATAATCGAGAAACATATCCTTATTTTACTAAGGATAGTTCTGACCGCTGTCCAGTGATCTACTCCTAGATCACTATCGTACTCCCTTGCTAAATCAGTGCAGGGTATACAATAGATCTGGTATACAGCATGACATACTTTATAGAACCTATGGCCAAGGCATAGGGAATGACTTTCATTCTCTTTCTATCTTCTGCCGTGCTCGGGCTTTGAGTCTTACTCAACTTCACACCTTGTAATACAGGAAAGAACTCTTTCTTTGACCGCTCCATTTTGAACTACTTAAAAATCTTGTCAAGGTATGTACTCATTGAAAAACTTATCAAGCGTCTTGATCTATCTCTATAGATCTTGAAGCTCAATATGTAAGCAGCTTTACCGAAGTCTTTCATTGAAAAACTCTTATTCAAGTATCCCTTTATGCTATCCAGAAATTCTACATCATTTCCAATTAGTAATATGTCATCCACATATAATATCAGAAATGCTACAGAGCTCCCACTCACTTTCTTGTAAATATAGGCTTCTCCAAAAGTCTGTATAAAACCAAATGCTTTGATCACACTATCAAAACGTTTATTCCAACTCCGAGAGGCTTGCACCAGTCCATAAATGGATCGCTGGAGTTTGCACACTTTGTTAGCTCCCTTTGGATCGACAAAACCTTCTGGTTGCATCATATACAACTCTTCTTCTAGAAATCCATTCAGGAATGCAGTTTTGACATCCATCTGCCAAATTTCATAATCATAAAATGCGGCACTTGCTAACATGATTCGGACAGACTTAAGCATCGCTACGGGTGAGAAGGTCTCATCGTAGTCAATCCCTTGAACTTGCCGAAAACCTTTTGCGACAAGTCGAGCTTTGTAGACAGTAACACTACTATCAGCGTCCGTCTTCTTCTTGAAGATCCATTTATTTTCTATGGCTTTGCCGATCATCGGGCAAATCCATCAAAGTCCATACTTTGTTCTCATACATGGATCATATCTCAGATTTCATGGCCTCAAACCATTTCGCGGAATTTGGGCTCATCATCGCTTCCTCATAGTTCGCAAGTTCGTCATGGTCTAGTAACATGACTTCCAGAACAGGATTACCGTACCACTCTGGTGCGGGTCTCACTCTGGTTTACCTACGAGATTTGGTAGTAACTTGATCTGAAGTTACATGATCATCATCATTAGCTTCCTCACTAATTGGTGTAGTAGTCACAGGAACAGATTTCTGTGATGAACTACTTTCCAATAAGGGAGCAGGTACAGTTACCTCGTCAAGTTCTACTTTCCTCCCACTCACTTCTTTCGAGAGAAACTCCTTCTCCAGAAAGTTTCCGAATTTAGCAACAAAAGTCTTGCCTTCAGATCTGTGATAGAAGGTGTATCCAATATTCTCCTTTGGATATCCTATGAAGACACATTTCTCCGATTTGGGTTCGAGCTTATCAGGTTGAAGCTTTTTCACATAAGCATCGCAGCCCCAAACTTTTAAGAAACGACAGCTTAGGTTTCTTGCTAAACCATAGTTCATACGGTGTCGTCTCAACGGATTTAGATGGTGCCCTATTTAATGTTAATGCAGCTGTCTCTAATGCATAACCCCAAAACGATAGTGGTAGATCGGTAAGATACATCATAGATTGCACTATATCCAATAAAGTATGGTTATGTCGTTCGGACACACCATTACATTGTGGTGTTCCAGGTGGCATGAGTAGTGAAACTATTTCACATTATTTTTAACTGAAGGCCAAACTCGTAACTCAAATACTCTTCTCTACGATCAGATCGTAGAAACTTTATTTTCTTGTTACGATGATTTTTCACTTCACTCTGAAATTCTTTGAACTTTTCAAATGTTTCAGACTTATGTTTCATCAAGTAGATATACTCATATCTGCTCAAATCATCTGTGAAGATCAGAAAATAATGATACTTGTCGCGAGCCTCAATATTCATCGGACCATATACATCAGTATGTATGATTTCCAACAAATCCGTTGCTCGCTCCATTGTTCCGAAGAACAGAGTCTTAGTCATCTTGCCCATGAGGCATGGTTCGCAAGCATCAACTGATTCATAATCAAGTGATTCCAAAAGCCCATCAGCATGGAGTTTCTTCATGCGCTTTACACCAATATGACCTAAACGGCAGTGCTACAAATAAGTTGCACTATCATCATTAACTTTGCATCTTTTGGTTTCAATATTATGATTATGTGTATCACTACGATCGAGATCCAACGAACTATTTTCATTGGGTGTGTAACCATATAAGGTTTTATTCATATAAACAGAACAACAATTTATTCTCTTACTTAAATGAATAACCGTATTACAAAAAACATGATCAAATCATATTCATGCTCAACGCAAACACCAAATAACACTTATTTAGGTTCAACACTAATCTCGAAATTATAGGGAGTGTGCGATGATGATCATATCAATCTTGGAACCACTTCCAACACACATCGTCACTTCACCCTTAACTAGTCTCTGTTTATTCTGCAACTCCCGTTTCGAGTTACTAATCATAGCAACTGAACTAGTATAAAATACTGAGGGGTTGCTATAAACACTAGTAAAGTACACATTAATAACATGTATATCAAATATACTTATGTTCACTTTGCCATCCTTCTTATCTGCCAATCACTTGGGGTAGTTCCGCTTCCAGTGACTAGTCCCTTTGCAGTAGAAACACTTAGTCTCAGGCTTAGGACCAGACTTGGGCTTCTTCACTTGAGCAGCAACTTGCTTGCTGTTCTTCTTGAAGTTCCCCTTCTTTCCTCTGCCCTTTTCTTGAAACTAGTGGTCTTGTCTACCATCAACACTTGATATTTTTCTCGATTTCTACCTTCGTCAATTTCCGCATTACGAAGAGCATGGGAATCGTTTCCGTTATCCCTTGCATATCATAGTTCATCACGAAGTTCTACTAACTTGGTGATGGTGACTAGAGAATTCTGTCAATCACTATCTTATCTGGAAGATTAACTCCCACTTGATTCAAGCGATTGTAGTACTCAGACAATCTGAGCACATGCTCACTAGTAGAGCGATTCTCCTCCATCTTTTAGCTATAGAACTTGTTGGAGACTTCATATCTCTCAACTCGGGTATTTGCTTGAAATATTAACTTCAACTCCTGGAACATCTCATATGGTCCATGACGTTCAAAACGTCTTTGAAGTCCTGATTCTAAGCCACTAAGCATGGTGCACTAAACTATCAAGTAGTCATCATATTGAGCTAGCCAAACGTTCATAACGTCTGCATCTGCTCCTGCAATAGGTCCGTCACCTAGCGGTGCATCAAGGACATAATTCTTCTGTGCAGCAATGAGGATAAACCTCAGATCACGGATCCAATCCATATCATTGCTACAAACATATTTCAACACAATTTTCTCCAGGAACATGTCAAAATAAACACAGGGAAGCAACAACGCGAGCTATTGATCTACAACATAATTTGCAAAATACTACCAGGACTAAGTTCATGATAAATTTAAGTTCAATTAATCAAATTACTTAAGAACTCCCACTTAGATAGACATCCCTCTAATCCTCTAAGTGATCACGTGATCCAAATCAACTAAACCATAACCGATCATCACATGAGATGGAGTAGTTTTCAATGGTGAACATCGTTATGTTGATCATATCTACTATATGATTCACGCTCGACCTTTCGGTCTCCGTGTTCCGAGGCCATATCTACATATGCTAGGCTCATCAAGTTTAACCTGAGTATTCTGCGTGTGCCAAACTGGCTTGCACCCGTTGTAGATGGACGTAGAGCTTATCACACCCGATCATCACGTGGTGTCTGGGCACGACGAACTTTGGCAACGGTGCATACTCAGGGAGAACACTTCTTGATAATTTAGTGAGAGATCGTCTTATAATGCTACCGTCAATTAAAGCAAGATAAGATGCATAAAAAGATAAACATCACATGCAATCAATATAAGTGATATGATATGGCCATCATCATCTTGTGCTTGTGATCTCCATCTCCGAAGCACCGTCATGATCACCATCGTCACCGGCGCAACACCTTGATCTCCATCATAGCATCGTTATCGTCTCGCCAATCTTATGCTTCCACGACTATCACTACCGTTTAGTAATAAAGTAAAGCATTACATCGCGATTGCATTGCATACAATAAAGCGACAACCATATGGCTCCTGCCAGTTGCCGATAACTCGGTTACAAAACATGATCATCTCATACAATAAAATTCAGCATCATGCCATGACCATATCACATCACAACATGCCCTGCAAAAACAAGTTAGACGTCCTCTACTTTGTTGTTGCAAGTTTTACGTGGCTGCTACGGGCTTAAGCAAGAACCAATCTCACTTACGCATCAAAACCACAACGATAGTTTGTCAAATAGACTCTGTTTTAACCTTCGCAAGGACCGGGCGTAGCCACACTTGGTTCAACTAAAGTTGGAGAGACAGTCGCCCGCAAGCCACCTATGTGCAAAGCACGTCGGGGGAACCGGTCTCGCGTAAGCGTACGCGTAATGTTGGTCCGGGTCGTCTCGTCCAACAATGCCGCCGAACCAAAGTATGACATGCTGGTAGGCAGTATGACTTATATCGCCCACAACTCACTTGTGTTCTACTCGTGCATATAACATCAACATAAATAACCTAGGCTCGGATGCCACTGTTGGGTTTCGTAGTAATTTCAAAAAATTTCCTACGCACACGCAAGATCATGCTGATGCATAGCAACGAGAGGGGAGAGTGTTGTCTACGTACCCATGCAGACCGACTGCGGAAGCGTTGACACAACATAGAGGAAGTAGTCGTACGTCTTCACGATCCAACCGATCAAGCACCGAACCTACGGCACCTCCGAGTTCGAGCACACGTTCAGCTCGATGACGATCCCCAGACTCCGATCCAGCAAAGTGTCGGGGAAGAGTTCCGTCAGCACGACGGCGTGGTGACGATCTTGATGTACTACAGCAGCAGGGCTTCGCCTAAACTCCGCTACAGTATTATCGAGGGCTATGGTGGCTGGGGGCGCCGCACACGGCTAAGGAATAGATCACGTGGATCAACTTGTGTGTTTCTGGGGTGCCTCTGCCTCAGTATATAAAGGATTAGAGGGGGGAGGCTGGCCGGCCACAGGAGGCGCGCCAGGAGAGTCCTACTCCCTCTGGGAGTAGGATTCCCCCCCCCCAATCCTAGTTGGAATAGGACTCCTTGAGGGGGGAAAGAGAGAGAGGGGGCCGGCCACCTCTCCTAGTCCTAATAGGACTAGGGGAAGGGGGAGGCGCACAGCCACCTTGGGCTGCCCCTTTCTCCTTTCCACTAAAGCCCACTAAGGCCCATATAGCTCCCGGAGGGTTCCGGTAACCTCCCGGTACTCCGGTAAAATCCCGATTTCACCCGGAACACTTCCGATATCCAAACATAGGCTTCCAATATATCAATCTTTACGTCTCGACCATTTCGAGACTCCTCGTCATGTCCGTGATCACATCCGGGACTCCGAACAACCTTCGGTACATCAAAATGCATAAACTCATAATATAACTGTCATCATAACCTTAAGCGTGCGGACCCTACGGGTTCGAGAACAATGTAGACATGACCGAGACACGTCTCCGGTCAATAACCAATAGCGGGACCTGGATGCCCATATTGGCTCCTACATATTCTACGAAGATCTTTATCGGTCAGACCGCATAACAATATACGTTGTTCCCTTTGTCATCGGTATGTTACTTGCCCGAGATTCGATCGTCGGTATCCAATACCTAGTTCAATCTCGTTACCGGCAAGTCTCTTTACTCGTTCTGTAATACATCATCCCGCAACTAACTCATTAGTTGCAATGCTTGCAAGGCTTATGTGATGTGCATTACCGAGAGGGCCCAGAGATACCTCTCCGGCAATCGGAGTGACAAATCCTAATCTCGAAATACGCCAACCCAACATCTACCTTTGGAGACACCTGTAATGCTCCTTTATAATCACCCAATTACGTTGTGACATTTGGTAGCACCCAAAGTGTTCCTCCGGCAAACGGGAGTTGCATAATCTCATAGTCATAGGAACATGTATAAGTCATGAAGAAAGCAATAGTAACATACTAAACGATCGGGTGCTATGCTAATGGAATGGGTCATGTCAATCAGATCATTCAACTAATGATGTGATCCTGTTAATCAAATAAAAACTCATTTGTCTATGGTTAGGAAACATAACCATCTTTGATTAACGAGCTAGTCAAGTAGAGGCATACTAGTGACACTCTGTTTGTCTATGTATTCACACATGTATTATGTTTCCGGTTAATACAATTCTAGCATGAATAATAAACATTTATCATGATATAAGGAAATAAATAATAACTTTATTATTGCCTCTAGGGCATATTTCCTTCATATATGTCCTTCAAGATGCTAACGGATGTCACCCTCTTTAGGATGGCTCCTCCAACGCGTCAGAATCCGAAACCACCACCTCCACCTCCACCTCTGGAGGCATGGCAAGCTGTGATGGCCGCTACCAACGCCAACACGTAGTTGATTATGCAACTCCTGCAAGAGCGCAACCAAGGAAATCAAGGCAATGGCAACAATCAAACTCAGTTTGCTACCCTCAACTAGTTCCTCGCAAACCAGCCAAAGACCTTCAGTAACTGTGTCGAGGCCATAGACGCTGATGATTGGCTCGTGGATATCTGCAAACATTTTGAGTGCAGCAACATCAGGCCTGAGGACTTTGTCAAGTTTGCTTCGTTCCAACTCAAAGACCAAGCTGCTGAGTGGTATCAACAATACAAAGATTCCAGAGGAGGTCATGTGATTACCTGGGATGATTTCCGCCAAGACTTCAAAGCTCGCCACATTCCTCAGAGTGTTGTTGAGAGTAAGCATGAGGAGTTCCACAATCTGAAGCAAGGCAGCTTGTCTATTTACCAATACAACATCATGTTCCAGAAGATCGATCGCTTTGCCAAGCAAGACGTCCCTAACGAGAAGAGCATGATTTATCAGTTCAGAGGTGGCCTCAGAGAAGATCTGCAACTAGCTCTCGTGCTTTTTGAGCCGAAAAAGTATGATGAGTTCTACAATATGGCATTAAAGCAAGAGGCTGCTCAGCTCAAGTGCGATGCTTCCAAGAAGAGGGTCAGGGATGCAACTCCTTCTTCTTCAACTCAAGTGGCAGCTAAGCAGCAAAAGTATTGGTTGCCTCCTCCTCCTCCGTTCTGGCAGCCTTACCAGTAGAAGAGCAAAGGTGGCAATGGATCTTCCCACCCACCCAACCCAGGCTTTCAGAACAAGGCTTCGTCTCATGCTCCAAGGTCAAGTGCTCCGTATCACCGGCCGCTCTCAGAGGTCACGTGCAACAAGTGTCAGCAGAAGGGTCACTATGAAAACAAATGCTTCAATCAGAGGCGTCTTCCTCCTCCTCCTGTGAGATCTACCAGCAATGCAGTGGTCAAGCGTAATCCCAAGCATGCCAAGGTCAACATGATGAGCGCAGCTCAGGCAGAGGACTCGTCAGAAGTGATCATGGGTAACCTTCCTGTTAATGATATTCGTGCAAAAGTTCTTTTTGATACTAGTGCATCGCATTGTTTCATGTCAAGACCATTTTTTGCCAAGAACGAATTCACTTCTTCTCATTTGGGCAAATCCATGGATATTGTTTCTCCGGGTAAACGGTTGAGTGCCAGTTTGGTGGTTCCAGATGTTTCTATTAAGATGGGTGACTATAAGTTTCTGTCTTCTCCAATGGTCCTTGGTAACTCGGATATTGATCTAATTCTCGGCATGGATTGGCTTTCTAAGAACAAGGATCAACTTGATTGTGCTGCCAGGCAGATTCAATTGACACACTCGTCTGAGGATGTGATCGTCTTTGCCGCTCATGATGATACCATCCGACTGTTTTCTCTCAATGAGAAGGGCGAGTTGGATGCCATCTCTCAGATTCCAGTCGTTTGTGAATATCAAGATGTCTTTCCAAAAGAGCTTCCAGGAATGCCTCCTCACCGGCCAGTTGAATTCGTCATCGATCTTGAGCCTGGCACGGAACCTGTTTGCAAACGTCCTTACAAGCTTGGACCAGAAGAGTTGAAGGAGCTGAAGAAACAACTCGATGAACAAGAGTGTGTGGGTCTCATCCGACCGAGTTCTTCTCCTTGGGGTTGTGGTGTTATTTTTGTCAAGAAGAAGGATGGCACGGACCGACTTTGTGTCGACTACCGTCCATTGAACAAGAAGACCATAAAGAACAAGTACCCACTTCCCAACATCAACGAGCTTTTCGAACAACTCAAGGGTGCTCAAGTATTCTCCAAGCTTGACCTCCATATGGGATATCATCAAATTCGCATTCGTGAACAAGACATCCCCAAGACAGCTTTCAGAACAAGCGATGGTTCATATGAATACACTGACATGTATTTCGGCCTTGTCAACGCTCCTCCAACATTCTCTCGCATGATGAACTTCATCTTCAACCCCTACACAAATGACTTCGTCTTGGTCTATCTCGATGACATTTTGGTCTTTTCCAAGAACAAGGAGGATCATGCCAAGCACTTGAGATTGGTGCTAGACAAACTCAGAGAACATCAGTTCTATGCGAAGTTTTCAAAGTGCGAGTTTTGGCTCGATGAGGTTCTCTACCTTGGGCATATCATCTCCGCCAAGGGCATAGCTGTTAATCCTGAGAAGGTGTCTGCAATTGTGAATTGGGAACCGCCTCAGAATGTGAAGCAACTCCGCAGCTTCCTTAGGCTTGCAAGCTATTGTCGATGGTTCGTTGAGAATTTCTCTAAGATCGCGAAGCCTCTTTCCAACCTCCTCCAGAAGCATGTAAAGTATGTCTGGATGCCTGAATGTGACATCGCTTTCAACACCCTCAAAGAGAAGTTAGTCACAGCTCCAGTTCTGACTCCTCCTGATGAATCGAAACCATTCAAGGTTTTCTGTGATGCTTCCCTTCAAGGTCTCGGTGCTGTGTTAATGCAAGAGAATAAAGTTGTGGACTATACCTCTCGCCAGTTGAAGCCCAACGAAAAGAACTACCCCACTCATGACCTCGAGTTGGCGGCAGTTGTCCATGCTCTTTTAACATGGAGACATCTCTTGTTGGGAAGAAAAGTGGACATCTTCACTGATCATAAGAGTCTCAAGTACATCTTCACTCATCCCAACCTCAACCTCAGGCAGACTCGTTGGGTCGAGACGATTCAAGAGTATAATCCGAGTATTGAATATACTCCAGGCAAGGCCAATGTCATTGCTGGCGCTTGGAACAGGAAGGCTTACTGCAACAGTTTGATTCTCAAGCCCTACCAACCGGAGCTTTGTGAAGCTTTCCGCAAACTTAATCTCCAAGTTGTTCCTCAAGGATTCCTTGCCAACCTCCAAGTCTCTCCTACTTTGGAAGATCAGATTCATGAGGCTCAACTTCTTGATGCTATGGTGAAGAAGGTGAAGATTGGGATTGCCAAGAGCCAACCCAAGTACAAGTGATATCGCCTTGATGACAAGGATACTCTATTCTTCGAGGATCGCATTGTTGTTCCTAAGGGTGACCTTCGTAAAGTCATTATGAACGAGGCTCACAATTCACTCCTCTCTATTCATCCTGGAAGTACAAAGATGTACCATGACCTCAAGCAGTCGTATTGGTGGACTCGAATGAAGCGCGAGATTGCTCAGTTCGTGAATGAATGTGATGTCTACAGAAGAGTGAAAGCAGAACATCAACGACCAGCTGGTCTCCTCCAACCTCTTGCCATTCTAGAATGGAAGTTTGATCATATTGAGATGGACTTCATGACTGGATTTCCCAAGTCCAAGCGTGGCAATGATGTTAACTTCGTTGCCATTGACAAGCTCACTAAAGTGGCTCATTTTCTTCCTATCAAAGTATCTATCACAACAGCTCAGTTGGCAGAGCTATATACCTCCAGGATTGTCTCCTTGCACGGCATTCCACAGTTGATATCTTAAGATCGTGGAAGCATCTTTACTTCTAAGTTCTGGGATTCCTTTCAGAAGGCTATGGGAACCAACATTCTGTTCAGCACAGCCTTTCATCCTCAAACTAGTGGCCAAGTCGAGCGAGTAAATCAAATTCTTGAAGATATGCTCAGGGCATGTGTCACTTCTTACGGTATGAAGTGGGAAGATTGTCTTCCATATGATGAGTTCTCCTACAACAATAGCTTCCAAGCGAGTTCGGGCAAGGCCCCATTCGAGATTCTCTATGGCAGAAAGTCTCGTACTCCTCTTAATTGGTCAGAGACTGGTGAACGCCAACTTCTTGGCAATGACTTGATCACAGAGGCTGAAGAAATGTGCAAAGTCATTCGTGAAAATCTCAAAGCTGCGCAATTGCGCCAGAAGAGTTACTATGATAGCAAACATCATGACTTGGCTTTCGAGATTGGAGACCATGTCTACCTCCGCGTCTCTCCAAAGAAAGGTACTCGTCGCTTCGGTATCAAAGGGAAGCTTGCCCCTAGATACATGGGTCCTTTCAAGATCATTGGCAAAAGAGGCAATCTCGCCTATCAACTTGAGCTTCCATCCAACTTTGCAAATGTGCACGACGTGTTTCACGTGTCTCAGCTTTGCAAGTGTTTCAAGACTCCTGACTGCACCATCAACTTCAAAGAGATTGATCTCCAAGAAGACATGTCTTATCATGAGCATCCTGTTGCTATTCTTGAAGAAACTGAGCGCAAGACTCGCAACAAGTCTATCAAATTCCTGAAAATGAAGTGGTCACATCATTCCGACCGTGAAGCCACCTGGGAACGCGAGGACCACCTCCGTTCCAAATATCCGGAGTTTTTCCAGTCCTAGATCTCGGGACGAGATCCTTTCATAGTGGTGGAGTGTTCTAACGCCCCGTATGTAACTTGCCATATTTGTATTCCAACTCTTGCCATTTTCGGCTCTAAGTTATGATATTCCCTCCTGGTTGGGTTTTGTCTTCGTTTTGCATTTTGTCCATGCCATGCGTCTCATATCATGTCATCATGTGCATCGCATTTGCATACGTGTTCATCTCACGCATCTGAGCATTTTCCCCATTGTCCATTTTGCTTTCCGGCACTCCTACGTCCTCCAGTGTCCCATTTTGCCTCTTTTCGTGTGTGGGCGTTAAACGTTCTCGGATTGGACCGAGATTTGCCAAGCGGCCTTGGTATACTACCAGTAGACCGCCTGTGAAGTTTCATGCCATTTGGACTTCGTTTGATACTCCAACGATTAACCGAGGAACCATAAAGGTCTCATGTGTGTTGTAGCCCAACACCCCTCGAAAGTGGCCCAAAACCCACCTAAACCCCCTCCATCCTCTCGGTTGTTCGATCACGATCGCGTGGTCGAAAACCGCACCTCATTTGGACTCTCCTAGCTCCCAGAATCTATAAATAGGCCTTCCCCTCCGAAAATCCCGGGTCCAAACCCTAAAATTCCTCCCCGCCGCCGTCGGACACGTCCGAGACGGCCGGGCGCGTCCGCCCGCCACCACCTAGCCAATCGGGAAGCGCCACGTGTCCCCGTCGCGACCTCGCCGCCGCCGGCCCGCTCGACCCGGATCTGGCCCCCGCGGCCCGTACGCCGCGCCGCGCACCTCTGCCACCTGAGCCCTCGCCGCCGCGCCGCCTGGTCGCCGCCCCGCCATCGCCGCTCGCCGCCACCTCGCGCCCGGCACCGCCCCTCGTCGTCCGCGCCTCGCCCCACACTGGATTCGGCGAGATCCAGCCAGAGGAGAGCTCCCCGGCGCCGGATCCGCCTCCCTCCTCCAACTCCGGCGGCTACCTCACGAACTCCGACGAGCCAGCGCCTCACCTCAGTTTCCATGCCAAACCCTAGGTCTAAGTTTTTCTCCCTGTTCATATTCTCTAGGCATGTTCATGGCATCATATCTCATCATCCGTAGCTCCGTTTTGGGCGTGTAATATATCAAATTGTTCATCTATATGTGATCTTCATTTTGTTCCATTGCACCATGCTTGTTTGAGTCCATATTGATGCCCTAAATGCTGTTGCAAGAGTGCTATGTAATGTTAGTTTCTGTTTCTTATCATATTATGGACATTTTTCATTTTTGCCATGATTAATGTGTACCTCCTATGAACTTGAGCCCTACATGTGTTTTGGGCTATGCCATGCCATCTTTACAGGGATGTATGCCATGTATTTTTGTGATCAATGTGGTGACTAGCACAAGCATGCAAAGTAGCTCTCGTGATGTTGCTGATTTCAGGGACTTAGGATTCTTCTAAGTCATTTCCCTGATGTTATTTTTATGCCATGTATTCATGTTGCTACAGAGTGATCCATGCCTCTTTAGAGCATGTTCAGTAAGGATGATTTTGAGATATTGTTATGTTCTATCCATCCATGTCTTTGTTTGCAATTATGGAGACCCCTTGCATGACTTAATCTTGCTCTACTTTTGCTATAAAATGTTCCTGGCAGATTGTTTACGTGTTAATCAATTTTACCGAGGTTGTTGTAGTTGATCCTTGCATGCTATGAGATTGTTCTTGCCACGATTAGCTTCTTGAACATGTCTTCTTGCTGGGTGTATGATTAGTTTGTCATGCAATGCCTTGTGGTGAGTGCATTGAGCTCACAAACATGCCTACGTAACTCTGTTTTTGCCATGTCCAGTTTTCTGCTAAGTCTGAATATGTTAACGAAACTTGCTATGTTTACGTGGGTGCCATCATGTTTTATGTGCCCTTTTGGTTTATGGTCAGTAAGGAACTTTTGTTATATGCTTTGAGTAGTTTCATGACATGCCTTTCTTTGCCATGATATGTTCCTGTAGCATGTTATTATCTTGCTCTAAACATTGTTTCCTAATGTTAAATCCTGACATGTTATTTTCACTAAGTCTGAGATGTTGATATCTTTTGCACTTTTGTGATGCTTGTTTGAACCTGCTCTTGTGTGATTTAGCCGTAGCTAAGTGTTCATCTTTTGTCAAGCATATTGAGTGGATCACTTCCATGTGCTTTGTTGCTATGTTAGAGTACAGTAGCTTAATTTGTTGTTGCATTCTAGATGGCATCGTGCTGTTAATTGCAGAATAGTGCCATTATTGTTTTGCTTGCCATTTGCAAACCGTGCATCCGATTCCGGTGACCTTTATATCGATTTCGGCCGAAATCAACTCCTCTTTCCAGCAGCGCACTTGGTTTGCCAAGTTGAGGCCTGGTTCAATCTTTTCCTTCCGGAGCACGCATATGCATTGCATATTACATCCCGCATATCATGCCATGTTTTGCATCATGTTGCTTGTGCATTGCACCGTGGTTGATTGTGTTTCCCTTGCATGTGTTCTTGCCTTGGGTAGAGCCGGGAGATGAGTACGTGATCGAGGAACCCATTGAGTACGCTTACGAGGATCAAGCTTACATCAACTCGGAGAACTTTGCAGGCTAGATGACCATACCCTCAAAATCACTTATATCTTTGTTTGCTAGGTTCTCGCTCTATTGCTATGCCTATGCCTCGATACCTACCACATGCTTTATCATGCCTCCACTAGTAGAAAAAGGGTCAAATGTGAAGCACATTAGTACCGGTTTGAATTTGAGCCGGCACTAATGTGACCATTAGTGCCGGTTCCAACGGCTAGGCGGGCGGACATCATTAGTGCCAGTTCGTGGGCAACCTTTAGTACCGGTTCATGCCACGAACCGGTACTAATGAGGCCAGTGCGGCTATGGTCAGGCTGGGGCCCCCACGAAGACCTTTAGTACCGGTTCGTGGCATGAACCGGTACTAGAGTTTCTTAATAAGCTGATTTTTAGTCCCACCTCGCCAAGAAAGAGGCAGTATGAGCGGTTTATAAGCCATGAGTGCAGAGACAATGACGAAGAGGTGCAATGCTCACCTGCACGTTGATTAGCTTCAAGCCTTTCGGAATAGCATAGATTGCATTGAGCTATGTGCAGTGCAGTCTACACTATTCCGAAAGGCTTGAAGCAAATTAACCAGCATTGCACCTCTTTTTTATTTTTAATAACTTATTTGGACTCTGGACTTCTTGTGTTCAGTATGCAGCATTCAAAGCGACGTCATCAATTTCCAACATGTTCTGACATCATTTGTTGTTTTTCAGTCATTTACCGAATTGTTTAAAGAGCTAAATGACCGTGAAATTGAAAATCACTACAAAATGAACTGTGAAAATGTTGAAATTTAGCATGGTATCATCATTTCACCCGCATAGCATGTGCAAAAGAGTAGAGAGGGTCACGGCAAAAACTGGACGCACTTCGTGTACAAACTGGACAATCTCTTTCGGAGTATCAGGGTTTCGGACAAGAACTCATCTGTTACACGGGCACTTCAATGTTTTTTAAACTTATTTGAACTCCGGACTTCTTTTGCGTTCAGTATGCAGCATTCAAAGCGACGTCATCAATTTCCAACATGTTCTGACATCATTTGCTGTTTTTCAGTCATTTACCTAATTGTTTAGAGAGCTAAATGACCGTGAAATTGAAAATCACTACAAAATGAACTGTGAAAATGTTGAAACTTGGCATGGTATCATCATTTCACCCGCATAGCATGTGCGAAAGAGTAGAGAGGGTCACGGCAAAAACTGGACGCACTTCGTGTACAAACTGGACAATCTCTTTCGGAGTATCAGGGTTTCGGACGAGAACTCATCTGTTACACGGGCACTTTAATGTTTTTAAACTTATTTGAACTCCGGACTTCTTTTGCGTTCAGTATGCAGCATTCAAAGCGACGTCATCAATTTCCAACATGTTCTGACATCATTTGCTGTTTTTCAGTCATTTACCTAATTGTTGAGAGAGCTAAATGACCGTGAAATTGAAAATCACTACAAAATGAACTGTGAAAATGTTGAAACTTGGCATGGTATCATCATTTCACCCGCATAGCATGTGCGAAAGAGTAGAGAGGGTCACGGCAAAAACTGGACGCACTTCGTGTACAAACTGGACAATCTCTTTCGGAGTATCAGGGTTTCGGACGAGAACTCATCTGTTACACGGGCACTTCAATGTTTTTTAAACTTATTTGAACTCCGGACTTCTTTTGTGTTCAGTATGCAGCATTCAAAGCGACGTCATCAATTTCCAACATGTTCTGACATCATTTGCTGTTTTTCAGTCATTTACCTAATTGTTTAGAGAGCTAAATGACCGTGAAATTGAAAATCACTACAAAATGAACTGTGAAAATGTTGAAACTTGGCATGGTATCATCATTTCACCCGCATAGCATGTGCGAAAGAGTAGAGAGGGTCACGGCAAAAACTGGACGCACTTCGTGTATAAACTGGACAATCTCTTTCGGAGTATCAGGGTTTCGGACGAGAACTCATCTGTTACACGGGCACTTCAATGTTTTTTAAACTTATTTGAACTCCGGACTTCTTTTGCGTTCAGTATGCAGCATTCAAAGCGACGTCATCAATTTCCAACATGTTCTGACATCATTTGCTGTTTTTCAGTCATTTACCTAATTGGTTAGAGAGCTAAATGACTGTGAAATTGAAAATCACTACAAAATGAACTGTGAAAATGTTGAAAATGGCATGGTATCATCATTTCACCCGCATAGCATGTGCGAAAGAGTAGAGAGGGTCACGGCAAAAACTGGATGCACTTCGTGTACAAACTGAACAATCTCTTTCGGAGTATCAGAGTTTCGGACAAGAACTCATTTGTTACACCGGGACTTCATTTTTTAAACTTATTATAACTCCAGACTTTTTGTGCATTCAGTATGCACCATTCAAAGCCACGCCATCAACTTTCAACCATCAACTTGGCATGGTATATAAAAATAAATGAATAGAAGAAAAGAAAAAAAAGCAGAAAAGAAAAAAACTATAGCAGAAAAGAAAAAACTATATAAAAAACTACTCAGAAATAAATAGAAGAAAATAAATATAACAGAAAAGAAAAAAACTACTCAGCAATAAATAGAAGAAAAAATAAAGCAGAAAAGAAAAAAACTATATAAAAAAATTTGGGGCGCTGCCCTGTGGGCCTGCTAGACCACGGGCATGCAATTTCAGGCCCACAAGGCCCAGCAGACTCACAGGGCAGCGCACGGTAGTTAGGCCCAGAAGCCTGCTTTATAGAGGAGTTTGAAAGGGCAGCTGCGGCTGGGTTTATAAACCAGTGCGGCTGCCCTTCGCCCAGCGAGGTGGGACTAAACTTTTTGCACCACGGGTGGCAGCGCACCACCTTTAGTACCGGTTGGTGGCTCCAACCGGTGCTAAAGGCTGGTCTTTAGTACCGGTTTGTGACTCCAACCGGTACTAATGGGTGCTCTTCCCGCCTCTTGGCCTGGCCAAAGTTGGCCTTTAGTACCGGTTGGTGGCTCCAACCGGTACTAAAGGCCTCTCCTATTGATACAACACTTACGAAAATTTTCGGTTAGATCATGTTTGTCTTTGTCGCCGCCCCGGCCCCGCCCCGTATCGCGCCCCGTCCCGTCACCGTCGTCGCGCCCCAGTCATCCCCGGCGTCGCGCGCCCCGGCCGTCCCCGTCCCCGTCGTCGCGCGCGCCCCGGCCGTCCCCGTCGCCGTCGTGTGCGCGCCCCGGCCGTCCCCACCCCGTCGCGCCGTCCCCGTTGTTGTCGTCTCGCGCCGCCTCCCCGCTCGTACGTACACACACATACATACACACACACACATACGCCACATTTTTTTACTTATTTTCTGTTTTCTGTGTTTTAGATTAATGCATGTCAAATTGTTAATTACATGAATTACCTAGATAAGAATGTTAGAATGTTAATGTTAGATGAATTAGATAGAGAAGTTAAATATTAATGTCAATTGTTAGATGAATTAGATAGAGAAGTTAAATATTAATGTCAATTGTTAGATGAATTAGCTAGATATTAATTAATTAGGTATATGAGATTATTTGAACTAGTTGAATTCATATAACTAGTTTATTTTTAGTAAATGCTTAGTTGAACTAGCTAGTTGAATTAGTACTAGTTTATTTTTAGTAAGAAAATTTAGGAATATGAGATTTGATGATCTAATTAAAATATTACTATGTATAGCTATTTTATATATTTTAGTAAGAAAATTAATAAAATTAGTTTATTTTTAGTAAATTCTTAGTTGAATTAATAGGACTAGTTATTTTTAGTAAGAAAATTTAGGTATATGAGATTTGATGATCTAATCAAAATATTACTATATAGAACTACCTACTTTATTTTAGTAAGAAATTAATAGAACTAGTTTATTTTAGTAAATTCTTAGTTGAATTAATAGAACTAGTTTATTTAGTTGAATTAATAGAACTAGTAAGTGTTTAATGTTTCACCTATATATGAACATATGTTAGATATTAATGTCAAATGTTAGATGAATTAGATATAAATTATATGTTAGATATATATTTAATTTAGTTATATGAGATTTGATTATCTAATTAACATTTTATTATATAGAACTAGCTACCTTATTTTTAGTAAGAAAATTAATAGAACTAGTTTAGTTGAATTAATTAGTTGAACTAGTTAGTTGAATTAGTTGAGCTACTTTATTTAGGTATATTTTTCCTAAGTGCTTAGTTGAATTAATTAGTTGAACTAGTTGAATTAACAGAATTAGTTGAATTAATAGAACTAATAAGTGTTTAGTGTTTCACCTATGAACATAGCAATGTCGTCGGACGACGAACACAATTTCATTATGTGCGAATACTGCGAAGACCAGCGCGGCAGAAATTTTCTAGTTGATGATAGACGCTTCAGCATCAAGCTGGATGAGAACTTCGAAGTGGATACAGTAAGTCACAACGACAAGTCTTTCTTCGTAATTAAGCATGACTTATGCTTCATTTGCTTCAACTTTTAATTTTAATTTTTCACTATTCTACTAGCGTATCCCCTGCCATGCAAGAATTTTTGTCTTGGATAAGATAGGTTTCAGTCCTAACGAAACTATGGAGGTAAAAAGAGTTTACTTGAAGACCGAGCATGGTTATACCTTCAACGTCAAATTATACAATGCAGACACATACACCTATTTTGAATGCAAAACTTGGCAAGCACTATGCAAGGCTTATGCATTTGAGCCTGATATGGTTATCACCTTTGATATTCGTCCGGATGATGATATTGAAGGTAATAGAGACATCTGGGTCGATGTGCAGACGCCTCCAGTTCTACCATTGTGTGAGTTTCTCAACCATATTTATGTCTTCGGTATTGTTTATTCAAAAAGAGTTGACAAGTAATTTATATTGACAGCTTATTTCCAATCAAGCAAACATGTCCGGCGCTTGGTAGACAGGACCGTCCACTGTCCCGGGGCTGAACTAAACTGCGAGGAGACAAGTCATTATGTTTCATGGCTTGAGGATCTTGATGCTGTCAAGACAAATTATTTCCTGCACTTAGAAATGTTAGTACTCAAAACGTGTGACCAATAGTGTTCGTACTGAACTACGGTCACATATATTTAGAAAAGATGGTAAGATTTCTACTATTTCTCCTCAGTGCATCTTTTGCATACATTATTTTTTAAGCTAAACTTCATTGCTAAGTATGTTACTATACGATGTTCTTCAACAGGGACTCCCGATGAATGTTGTGCCTGATTGGATCGAGACTAAAGGTACCATGAATATTGTTAGCTTACGGCCAAGATATCCTACAATGCACTTTAGTGCATTCAGGATTTCTAATAGCGAGGAATGCTTAATAGTAAAAGACTGGAGCAAAATTGTGAACGATCGCAGAGAAGTACTAGGGGGCAGCAATCAGAAGCGCAACCCACGATTAGGAGACAGGTTCATCTGCATGCTCCAATATGATGAATCAGGAAAGCTATACATGTTCTATGCTATTTTACCTGAGAGAGAGCAGCGGGAGTGATTAGCTAGTTCATGCTCTTAGTACTTGTCCTCTCATGTCCGTGTTCTTCGTCCTGAACTTAATCTCAAAGAGTGATTTGCTTTTGTGCTGTTATGAACACTTATAATATCATTACCATGTTGAACTCTATGATATCTTTGCTTCTGGTACAAGTGAATGTTTCTTCTTTAAGCTAGTGTTGGTGGTGATTAGATAGCGGTAATGACTATATGATGATTAAGTAGTGGTAATGAGACGACTATTATATGATGATTTTTAGCTAGTTATGAAAATTGTTGTTAGTGATGATATATATGATGCAAGAGTTTTTATATTAATATGATGATGATGATGATGAGTTATTATATCATTTATGAAAGAAACCGCAGATTAGTTTCAACTGGATGGATTCTAGCTAAGTGATCAAGTATATGCCATATCCATATTACCTAGATCACTTAATTAGGTGATCAAGTATATATAATATGGATATGTCATATACTTGATGACTTAGCTAGGATCCACATGCATCCAGTCAAACTAATCTGCGGTACTTTCACCTAATGATTTAACAACTCATTATAATGTAAAACAATCACTAAATTAAATTGAAAACACAAAATTAAAGTAAAAATAAAAAATAAAACCAAAACACACCCAAACATTTAGTACCGGTTGGTGTTACCAACTGGTACTAATGTCCTACGCGCCCCGGAGCTGGCTCGTGCCACGTGGTTGCCCTTTAGCACCGGTTCGTGCTGAACCGGTACTAAAGGGGGGGCTTTAGTGCCCACACTTTAGTGCCGGTTACCGAACCGGCACTAAAGGGCCTTATGAACCGGTGCTATTGCCCTATTCTGCACTAGTGCTCCCATATTGCCATGTCAAACCTCTAACCCACCTTGTCCTGGCAAACCATTGTTTGGCTATGTTACCACTTTGCTCGGCCCCTCTTATAGCATTGCTAGTTGCAGGTGAAGATTGGAGTTTGTTCCTTGTTGGAACATGATTATTGTTGGGATATCATTATTATATCTTGTTTACTTTAATGCACCTATATACTTGGTAAAGGGTGGAAGGCTCGGCCTTATGTCTGGTGTTTTGTTCCACTCTTGCCGCCCTAGTTTCCGTCACACCGGTGTTATGTTCCTTGATTTTGCATTCCTTATGCGGTTGGGTTATAATGGGAACCCCTTGACAGTTTGCCTTGAATAAAACTCCTCCAGCAAGGCCCAACCTTGGTTTTACATTTTCCTAACAACCTATAACCTTCCCTTGGGTTTTCGCGAGCCCAAGGGTCATCTTCATTTTAACCCCCCCCCCCCCCCGGGCCAGTGCTCCTCTGAGTGTTGGTCCAAAACGGGCAGCCTGCAGGGCCACCTCGGGGCAACTCGAGGGTTTGTTTTACTCGTAGCTTGACCTATCCGGTGTGCCCTGAGAACGAGATACATGCGACTCCTATCGGGATTTGTCGGCACATCGGGCGGCTTTGCTGGTCTCGTTTTACCATTGTTGAGATGTCTTGTAACCGGGATTCCGAGTCTGATCAGGTCATCCTAGGAGAAGGAATATCCTCCGTTGACTGTGAGAGCTTGTGATGGGCTAAGTTGGGACACCCCTGCAGGGTTTTGAACTTTCGAAAGCCATGCCTATGATTATGGGCAGATGGGAATTTGTTAATGTCCGGTTGTAGAAAACTTGAAACTTAACTTAATTTAAAATGAATCAACAGCGTGTGTAGCCGTGATGGTCTCTTTTCAGTGGAGTCCGGTAAGAGAACACGGCCTCGTGTTATGCTTGAACGTAAGTAGTTCTATGATCACTTCTTGATCATAGATTCTCGACCGAGCTTTGCCTTCTCTTCTCACTCTCATTTGTGTATGTTAGCCACTATATATGCTAGTGCTTGTTGTAGCTCCACCTCATACCTTTTCCCTACCCATAAGCTTAAATAGTCTTGATTGCGAGGGTGTGAGATTGCTGAGTCCCCGTGACTCACAGATTACTTCAAAAACCAGATGCAGGTGCCGATGATACCATTCCAGGAGATGCGTCTGAACTCAAGTAGGAGTTCGATGAGGACTCAGGACGTTACTATGTTTCCTTTCCAAACAATCAGTAGTGGAGCCCAGTTGGGGCAATCGGGGATCTTATGCATTTGGGGTTGTCTTTATTTTGGTTCCGTAGTCGGACCTTGATTGTATCTGGATGATGTAATGCTATATTTATGTATTGTGTGAAGTGGCGATTGTAAGCCAACTCTGTACCTCTTTCTTATTCAGTACATGGGATGTGTAAAGATTACCCCTCTTGCGACATTCCTACAATGCGGTTTTGCCTCTAAGTCGTGCTCCGACACGTGGGAGATATAGCCGCATCGTGGGTGTTACAAGTAATCCTCTAATAATTATGGTAATTCCTACAACAACTCTTATGGAAATTTTAATAAGATGCCCTATGATTTTGAGACTAGTGTTAAAGAATTTATGATTTCGCAAAAGAATTTCAATGCTTTGCTTGAAGAAAAATTGCCTAAGATTGATGAGTTGGCTCGGAACGTGAATAGAATTTCTCTTGATGTTGATTCTTTGAAACTTAGATTTATTCCACCTAAGCATGATATCAATGAGTCTCTCAAAGCCATGAGAATTTCCACTGATGAGTGCAAAGAAAGAACCGCTAGGATGCGTGCTAAAAAGGATTGCTTTATAAAAGCGTGTTCTTCTAGTTTTCACGATAATGAGGATGAAGAACTAAAAGTGATTGATGTGTCTCCTATTAAGTCTTTGTTTTGAAATATGAATCTTGATAATGATGTGACTAGAGATGAGTCAACTTTACATAGTGGGATTGAAGAGGTCAAAACTTTACATAGCAATGAACCCACTATTTTGGATTTCAAGGGATTTAATTATGATAATTGTTCGTTAATAGATTGTATTTCCTTGTTCCAATCCGTGTTAAATTCTCCTCAGGCTTATAGTCAAAATAAAGATTTTACCAAACATATCGTTGATGCTTTATTGCAATCTTATGAAGAAAATATTGAATTAGAAGTTTCTATCCCTAGAAAACTTTATGATGAGTGGGAACCTACTATTAAAATTAAGATTAATGATCATGAATGCTATGCTTTATGTGATTTGGGTGCTAGTGTTTCCACGATTCCAAAAACTTTGTGTGATGTGTTAGGTTTCCATGAATTTGATGATTGTTCTCTAAATTTGCATCTTGCGGATTCCACCATTAAGAAACCTATGGGAAGGATTAATGATGTTCTTATTGTTGCAAATAGGAATTATGTGCCTGTAGATTTCATTGTTCATAATATAGATTGCAATCCTACATGTCCTATTATTCTTGGTAGACCTTTCCTTAGAACGATTGGTGCAATTATTGATATGAAAGAAGGAAATATTAGATTCCAATTTCCATTAAGGGAGGGCATGGAACAATTTCCTAGAAAGAAAATTAAATTACTTTATGAATCTATTATGAGAGCCACAGATGACAATAGCTAGATCTATTCTTGTTTTTATGCCTAGCTAGGGGCGTTAAACGATAGCGCTTGTTGGGAGGCAACCCAATTTTATTTTCGTTTCTTGTTTTTTGTTCATGTTTAGTAATAAATAATTCATCTAGCCTCTGTTTATATGTGTTTTTATGTTTTTAATTAGTGTCTGTGCCAAGTAGAACCTTTGGGAAGACTTGGGGGAAGTCTTTGCGACTTTGCTGTAAAAAACAGAAACTTTAGCGCTCACGAGATTTGCTTCCATTGTTTACTGGAGAGTGAGATTAGGTTGATTATTTTTTAATATGATTAATAAACAAATTCCTCACTTCCACCAATTTATTTCAGAATTTTTGGAGTTACAGAAGTATTCGAAACCTACATATTAAGAGAGATTGTTCTGTTTTTGACAGATTCTGCTTTTCGTGTGTTGTTTGCTTATTTTTGATGAATCTATGGCTAGTATCGGGGGTATGAACTATAGAGAAGTTGGAATACAGTAGGTTTAACACCAATTTAAATAAAGAATGAGTTCATTACAGTACCTTGAAGTGGTGGTTTGTTTTCTTATACTAACGAAGCTCATGAGATCTTCTGCTGAGTTTTGTGTTGTGAAGTTTTCAAGTTTTGGGTAAAGATTTGATGGATTTTGGAATAAGGATTGGCAAGAGCCTAAGATCGGGGATGCCCAAGGCACCCCCAAGGTAAAATTCAAGGACAACCAAAAGCCTAAGCTTTGGGATGCCCCGGAAGGCATCCCCTCTTTGGTCTTCGTCCATCGGTAACTTTACTTGAGGATATGTTTTTATTCACCACATGATATGTGTTTTGCTTGGAGCGTCTTGTATTATTTGAGTCTTTGCTTTTTAGTTTACCACAATCATACTTGCTGTACACACCTTTTGGAGAGACACTCATAAATCGGAATTTACTAGAATACTCTATGTGCTTCACTTATATCTTTCGAGCTAGATAATTTTGCTCTAGTGCTTCACTTATATCCTTTTAGAGCACGGTGGTGGTTTTATTTTATAGAAATTATTGATCTCTCATGCTTCACTTATATTATTTTGAGAGTCTTATAGAACAGCATGGTAATTTTCTTTGGCTATAAAATTAGTCCTAATATGATAGGCATACAAGATGGGTATAATAAAAACTATCATAAAAAGTGCATTGAATACTATGAGAAGTTTGATACTTGATGATTGTTTTGAGATATGAAGATGGTGATATTAGAGTCAAGCTAGTTGAGTTGTTGTGAATTTGATAAGATCTAAAAGGCGCCCCAATGATTCAGAGTTTTTAGATCTTGATGCAAAAATTGGTAAAAGTGGGATTGAAGAGGTCAAAACTTTACATAGCAATGAACCCACTATTTTGGATTTCAAGGTATTTAATTATGATAATTGTTCTTTAATAGATTGTATTTATTTGTTCCAATCCGTGTTAAATTCTCCTCAGGCTTATAGTCAAATAAAGCTTCTACCAAACATATTGTTGATGCTTTAATGCAATCTTATGAAGAAAAGATTGAATTAGAAGTTTCTATCCCTACAAAACTTTATGATGAGTGGGAACCTACTATTAAAATTAAGATTAATGATCATGAATGCTATGCTTTATGTGATTTGGGTGCTAGTGTTTCCACGATTCCAAAAACTTTGGGTGATGTGTTAGGTTTCCATGAATTTGATGATTGTTCTTTAAATTTGCATCTTGTGGATTCCACCATTAAGAAACCTATGGGAAGGATTAATGATGTTCTTATTGTTGCAAATAGGAATTATGTGCTTGTAGATTTCATTGTTCTTAATATAGATTGCAATCCTACATGTCCTATTATTCTTGGTAGACCTTTCCTTAGAACGATTGGTGCAATTATTGATATGAAAGAAGGAAATATTAGATTCCAATTTCCATTAAGGGAGGGCATGGAACAATTTACTAGAAAGAAAATTAAATTACTTTATGAATCTATTATGAGAGCCACAGATGACATTACCTAGATCTATTCTTGTTTTCATGCCTAGCTAGGGGCGTTAAACGATAGCGCTTGTTGGGAGGCAACCCAATTTTATTTTTGTTTCTTGTTTTTTGTTCTTGTTTATTAATAAATAATTCATCTAGCCTCTGTTTTATATGTGGTTTTATGTTTTTAATTAGTGTCTGTGCCAAGTAGAACCTTTTGGAAGACTTGGGGGAAGTCTTTGCGATCTTGATGTAAAAAACAGAAACTTTAGCGCCCACGAGATTTGCTGCCATTGTTTACTGGAGAGTGCGATTAGGTTGATTCTTGTTGCATATGATTAATAAAAAAATTCCTCACTTCCACCAATTTATTTCAGAATTTTTGGAGTTACAGAAGTATTCTTGTTTGTTTGTGAGGTTCTTGTTTGTTTGTGAAGGTACTAGGCGACTTGCGTGTTACCTCCTACTGGATTGATACCTTGGTTCTCAAAACTGAGGTAAATACTTACGCTATTGTGCTGCATCACCCTTTCCTCTTCAAGGGAAAACCAACGCATTCTCAAGAGGTAGCAGTAGTTACTTTTGTTCTTGAGGTCACGGGAGAAATCTTGTTGCAAGTAATCATGTGAATTTTATATGTGTTTGATATTTTGATGGTATGTATGTTGTCATTCCCTTAGTGGTGTCATGTGAATGTCGGCTACATGACACCTCACCATATTTGGGCCTAAGGGAATGCATTATGGAGTAGTTATTAGATGATGGGTTGCGAGAGTGACAGAAGCTTAAACCCTAGTTTATGCGCTATTCCATAAGGGACCGATTGGATCCAAAAGTTTATGCTACGGTTAGAATTTATTCTTAATACTTTTCTCGTAGTTGTGGATGCTTGCGAGGGGGTCAATCATAAGTAGGAGGCTTGTACAAGTAAGAACATCACCTAAGGACCGGTCCACCCACATATCAAATTATCAAAGTAGCGAACACAAATCGAACCAACATGATGAAAGTGACTAGATAAAATTCCTGTGTACCCTGAAGAACACTTTGCTTATCATAAGAGACCGTTTTGGCCTGTCCTTTGCCTCAAAGGGATTGGGCTACCTTGCTGCACTTTTGTTACTATTATCGTTACTTGCTCGTTACAAATTATCTTGCTATCAAACTACCTGTTACTTACAATTCCAGTGCTTGTAGACATTACCTTACTGAGAACCACTTGTCATTTCCCTCTGCTCCTCATTGGGTTCGACACTCTTACTTATCGAAAGGACTACAATTGATCCCCTATACATGTGGGTCATCAAGGCTCTTTTCTGGCAGCGTTGCCTGTGAGTGAAGCGCTCTTGGTAAGTGGAAATCGATAAGGAAAAATTATTACTACATGTTGAAATTTATTGTCAGTTGTTACTATGGAAAACAATCCTTTGAGGGGTTTGTTTGGGGTATCTTCACCTCGAACGGAACCAAAATTAGTCACCCCTAAATCCACTGCACCTACTAAAAATATTGAATATGGAATTCCTTCGGGTATGATAGAATAACTGCAAGCTAATCCTTATGTAGGAGATGGAACCGAACATCATGATATGCACTTGATATGCGTGGAAGAAATTTGTGGATTGTTTAAACTTGCAGGTTTACCCGGAGATGAAGTTAAGAAGAAGGTTTTTGAAGGAAATATGCCCTATAGGCAAAATAAAGTTGTTATTTATATTTCCTTATATCATGTTAAATGTTTATTATTGATGCTAGAATTGTATTAACCGGAAACTTAGTACATGTGTGAATACATAGACAAACAGAGTGTCACTAGTAAGCCTCTACTTGACTAGCTTGTTGAATCAATGATGGTTATGTTTCCTAACCATAGACAAGACTTGTCACTTGATTAACGGGATCACATCATCAGAGAATGATGCAATTGACTTGACCCATCCGTTAGCTTAGCACGATGATCGTTCAGTTTGTTGCTATTGCTTTCTCCATAACTTATACATGTTCCTATGACTATGAGATCACGCAACTCCCGCATACCAGAGGAACACTTAGTGTGCTATCAAACGTCACAATGTAACTGGGTGACTATAAAGATGCTCTACAGGTGTCTCCGATGGTGTTTGTTGAGTTGGCATAGATCAAGATTTGGATTTGTCACTCCGAGTATCGGAGAGGTATCTCTGGGCCCTCTCGGTAATGTACATCACTTTAAGCCTTGCAAGCAATGTAACTAATGAGTTAGTTACAGGATGTAGCATTACGGAATGAGTAAAGAGACTTGCCGGTAACGAGATTGAACTAGGTATTGAGATACCGACGATCGAATCCCAGGCAAGTAACATATCGATGACAAAGGGAACAACGTATATCGTTATGCGGTTTGACCGATAAAGATCTTTGTAGAATATGTGAGAGCCGATATTAACATCCAGGTTCCGCTATTGGTTATTGAACACAGACGTGTCTCGTTCATGTCTACATAGTTCTCAAACACGTAGGGTCCGCACGCTTAATGTTCGGTGACGATCGGTATTATGAGTTTATGTGTTTTGATGTACCAAAGATAGTTCGGAGTCCCGGATGTGATCACGGACATGATGAGGAGTCTCTAAGTGGTCGAGACATAAAGATTGATATATTGGATGACTATATTCGGACACCGGATGACTTCCGGAGGTCACCGGATAATTATCGGAGTGCCGGGGGGGTATCGGAACCCCCGGGGGAACTAATGGGCCAACATGGGCCTTGTGAGAGAGAGAGAGGATGGAGACTTAGGGCTGGCCGGGCACCCCTCCCCCTTGAGGTGTCCGAATTGGACAAGGAGGGGGGCGGCGCCCCCTCTTTCCCTCCCTCTCTCCCTCTCCTCCCTTTCCCCTTCCTCCTCCTAGTTGGACTAGGAAAGGGGGAGTCCTACTCCTACTAGGAGGAGGACTCCTCCCCTCCTTGGCGCGCCCCAGGGGTCGGCCGGCCTCCCCCCTTGCTCCTTTATATACGGGGCAGGGGGCACCCTAGAACACACAAGTTGATCACTGATCCCTTAGCCGTGTGCGGTGCCCCCCTCCACCATAGTCCACCTCGGTCATATCATCGTAGTGCTTAGGCGAAGCCCTGCACCGGTAGCTTCATCATCACCGTCATCACACCGTCATGCTAACGAAGCTCTCCCTCGACACTCAGCTAGATCGAGAGTTCGTGGGACGTCACCGAGCCGAACGTGTGTAGATCGCGGAGGTGTCGTACTTTCGGTGCTAGGATCAATCAGATCGAGAAGACATACGACTACATCAACCGCGTTGTCATAACGCTTCCGCTTACGGTCTACGAGGGTACGTGTACAACACTCTTCCCTCTCGTTGCTATACATCACCATGATAGATCTAGCGTGTGTGTAGGATTTTTTTTGAAATTACTGCGTTCCCCAACAGTGGTATCAAAGCCAGGTCCATGCGTATATGTTATATGCATGAGTAGAACACAAAGGAGTTGTGCACGTGGGTATATACATATTGCTTACAATCACTAGTTGATTCTTGATTCAGTGGTATTGTTGGATGAAGCGGCTCAGGCCGGCATTACGCGTATGCTTACGCGAGACTGGTTCTACCGACATGCTTCGCACATAGGTGGCTGGTGGGTGTCAGTTTTCCAACTTTATTTGAATCGGATTCAATGAACATGATTTTTTATAAAGATCAAAAAGCAATCACTATACCGCGTTGTGGTTTTTGATGCGTAGGTAAGAACGGTTCTTCCTCGGCCCGTTGCAACCACGTAAAACTTGCAACAACAAGGATGTCAAACTTGTTTTTGCAGGGCAGGTTGTGATGTGATATGGTCAAGACATGATGCTAAATTTTATTGTATGAGATGATCATGTTTTGTAACACAGTTATCGTCAACTGGCAGGAGCCATATGGTTGTCGCTTTATTGTATGAAATGCAATCGACATGTAATTGATTTACTTTATCACTAAGCGGTAGCGATAGTCGTAGAAGCAATAGGTTGCAAGACGACAACGATGCTTCGATGGAGATCAAGGTGTCAAGCTGGTGACGATGGTGATCATGACGGTGCTTTGGAGATGGAGATCAAAGGCACAAGATGATGATGGCCATATCATATCACTTATATTGATTGCATGTGATGTTTATCCTTTATGCATCTTATTTTGCTTAGTTCAGCGGTAGCATTATAAGATGATCTCTCACTAAATTTCAAGGTATAAGTGTTCTCCCTCAGTATGCACCATTGCTACAGTTCGTCGTGCTGAGACACCACATGATGATCGGGTGTGATAAGCTCTACGATCACATAAAACGGGTGCAAGCCAGTTTTGCACACGCAGAATACTCGGGTTAAACTTGACGAGCCTAGCATATGCAGATATGGCCTCGGAACACTAAGAACGAAATTTAGAGCGTGAATTAGATAGTAGATATGATCAACATAGTGATGTTCAGCATTGAAAACTACTCCATCTCACGTGATGATCGGACATGGCTTAGTTGATATGGATCACGTGATCACTTAGATGATTAGAGACATGTCCATCTAAGTGGGAGTTCTGAAGTAATTTGATTAATTGAACTTTAATTTATCATGAACTTAGTACCTGATACTATTTTGCATGTATGTTGTTGTAGATAGATGGCCCGCGCTGTTGTTCTGTTGAATTTTAATGCGTTCCTAGAGAAAGCTAAGTTGAAAGATGATGGTAGCAACTACACGGACTGGGTCTGTAGCTTGAGGATTATCCTCATTGCGGCACAGAAGAATTACGTCCTGGAAGCACCGCTAGGTGACAAACCCGCATCAAGAGCAACGCCAGATGTTGTGAACACCTGGCAGAGGAAAGCTGATGACTACTCGATAGTTCAGTGTGACATGCTTTACGGCTTAGAACCGGGACTTCAACGACATTTTGAACGCCATGGAGCATATGAGATGTTCCAGGAGTTGAAGTTAATATTTCAAGCAAATTCCCGGCTTGAGAGATATGAAGTCTCCAATAAGTTCTACAGCTGCAGAATGGAGGAGAATAGTTATGTCAGTGAACATATACTCAGAATGTCTGGGTACCACAACCACTTGAGTCAGCTGGGAGTTAATCTTCCTGACGATAGTGTCATTGATAGAGTTCTTCAATCACTGCCACCAAGCTACAAGAGCTTCGTGATGAACTATAATATGCAATGGATGGATAAGACAATTCCCGAGCTCTTCGCAATGCTAAAGGCTGCGGAGGTAGAAATCAAGAAGGAGCATCAAGTGTTGATGGTCAATAGGACCACTAGTTTCAAGAAAAAGGGTAAAGGGAAGAAGGGAACTTCAAGAAGAACAGCAAGCCAGTTGCTGCTCAAGTGAAGAAACCCAAGTCTGGAACTAAACCTGAAACTGAGTGCTTCTACTGCAAAGGGACTGGTCACTGGAAGCGGAACTGCCCCAAGTATTTGGCGGAGAAGAAGGATGGCAAAGTGAAAGGTATATTTGATATACATGTTATTGATGTGTACCTTGCTAATGCTCGCACTAGTGCCTGGGTATTTGATACTGCTTCGGTTGCTTACATTTGCAACTCGAAACAGGGGCTACGGATTAAGCGAAGATTGGCTAAGGACGAGGTGACGATGCGCGTGGGAAATGGGTCCAAAGTCGATGTGATCGCCATCGGCACGCTACCTCTATGTCTACCTTCGGGATTAGTTTTAGACCTAAATAATTGTTATTTGGTGCCAGTGTTGAGCATGAACATTATATTTGGATCTTGTTTGATGCGAGACAGTTATTCATCTAAATCAGAGAATAATGGTTGTTCTATTTATATGAGTAATATCTTTTATGGTCATGCACCCTTGATGAGTGGTCTATTTTTACTAAATCTTGATAGTAGTGATACACATGTTCATAGTATTGAAGCCAAAAGATGCAGAGTTGATAATGACAGTGCAACTTATTTGTGGCACTGCCGTTTGGGTCATATTGGTGTAAAGCGCGTGAAGAAACTCCATTCTGATGGACTTTTGGAATCACTTGGTACTTGCGAACCATGCCTCATGGGCAAGATGACTAAAACTCTGTTCTCCGGAACAATGTAGCGAGCAACAAAGTTATTGGAAAGCATACATGCTGATGTATGTGGTCCAGTGAATATCGTTATTTTCTCACCTTCACAGATGACTTGAGCAGATATGGGTATATCTACTTAATGAAACATAAGTCTGAAACATTTGAAAAGTTCAAAGAATTTCAGAGTGAAGTGGAAAATCATCATAACAAGAAAATAAAGTTTCTACGATCTGATCATGGAGGAGAATATTTGAGTTATGAGTTTGGTCTTCATTTGAAACAATGCAGAATAGTTTCGCAACTCATGCCATGCGGAACACCAAAGCGTAATGGTGTGTCCGAACATCGTAATCATACTTTACTAGATATGGTGCGATTTGTGATGTCTCTCACCGATTTACTGCTATCATTTGGGGTTATGCTCTAGAGACAGTTGCATTCACATTAAATAGTGCACCATCTAAATCCATTGAGACAACACCTTATGAACTGTTGTCGGTGTCAAAACCGATGGATCTCGGGTAGGGGGTCCCGAACTATGCGTCTGAGGTTGATGGTAACAGGAGACAAGGGACACGAAGTTTTACCCAGGTTTGGGCCCTCTCGATGGAGGTAATACCCTACGTCATGTTTGATTAATATTGATGAGTATGGGGGTTACAAGAGTTGATCTACCACGAGATCGTAATGGCTAAAACCCTGGAAGTCTAGCCTATATGATTATGATTGCCTCTATGGACTATACCCTCTGGTTTATATAGACACCGGAGGGGACTAGGGTCGTACAAAGTCAGTTACAGAGAAAGGAAATAGTACATCCGGCCGCCTAGCTTGCCTTCCACGCAAAGGAGAGTCCTATCCGGACAAGAGAGCAAGTCTTCTATCTTGTATCTTCATGGCCCAATAGTCCGGCCCACGTCACACGGGCCGGACGCCTGAGGACCCCTTACTCCAGGACTCCCTCAGTAGCCCGTGAACCAGGCTTTCAATGACGAGGTGTCCGGTGCGCAGATTGTCTTTGACATTACAAGGCGGGTTCCTCCTCCGAATACTTCATAATAGCCTTCAAATACAAAGAACGTGTCCGGCTCTGCAAAACAAGTACCACACACAACCGCAGAGAGTATAATATTTCACAAGTCGAATCCACTGACAACTTTTCATAGCGTGATGCCACTTCACCACCTGGTCATTATTTCGAACCGTTTTTTGGCCTGCCGCTCCATGCTTTCGGATGCGGTTTTATTGGCACGTCTTGTCAAAGCAGAGATCGTGTCCCCTTATTATGGGATTCTCATCAATGCGGGCATGGGTAATCCAATTGTGCCGTCTACGCGGCCCTTGGGAAACATGCGAGTTTTAAGGCTAGTGGGGGGCAATTGATATTCGCCGCCTTTATAAGGGGATAAGGATAAACCCTCTTTCACCCATGCCTTCTCTCTCTCTCTCTTTGCCTACCCACTCTCGACCTCCAGCGCCCAAGTTCTCATCTTTTCCGCCTCAAAAAAGAACTCCAACCATGTCCAGATCCGGAGCGCAGGGCAAGTGGATGATCTCCTTCGTCAAAGAGAAGGACATCACCCAGCTCCGGGAGGCCGGATATTTAGCCAAGGAAGTCGTCCATTGGCTTCCGACCAAGGGACAGATCGTCCCTACCCCAAAGCCCCACGAGAGGGTAGTTTTTATCCCCCACTTCGTCCACGGGCTAGGATTTCCACTCCACCCATTCATCTGTGGACTTATGTTCTATTATGGGCTAGATTTCCATGATCTAGCCCCAAATTCCATACTCAACATCTTGGCATTTATTGTCGTGTGCGATGCTTTCCTCCACATCCCACCCCATTTCGTATTGTGGCTAAAGATCTTCAACGTGAAGCCGAAGGTGGTGGCTGGCCAACACGCAGAGTGCGGAGGTGCCATGGTGAGCAAGATGCCCAATGTCACATGGCCCGAAGGCTCCTTCATGGACACTGGCAAAGGGTGGCAGCAATTGTGGTTTTATATCACAAAGCCCCGCGACGCCACCTGGGCCGCGGCTCCAGAATTCAAGTCCGGCACCCCAATGCGGCTCACCTCCTGGCTAGAGAAGGGCATAAATCGGGTTTCATTAGACGAGCTGACAACGCTGCAAACACGCATCCAGCGCATGGTGGACAAGAATGTCAAACTTGTCAACGTGATTTAGGTGATGCTAGTTCGTCGGATCCTTCCATGCTTGAGTCAGGCTTGCCATCTATGGGAGTTCGATCCGGCCAAGCACCAGACCTTGCAGCGGTTCTTCGGAACTATGCACGAAGATATCTGGAAGGTGCTCTTCAAGGCCAATGAGACGTGGCCGAAGATGACCGAGGACCGTGGGCACAACCTAGCCCATCCCGCCAGTTCGGTAAGACATTCACATTTCAAGGTGTATCCTTAACTTGCTTTTTCAGAGAAGGGTCCTAAGCCGCCCTATATATATTTTTCAGGGCTGGACAAAGAAGGCGGAGCGGATTCAGTGCCCGGCTCCGTGATGTCTACTACACAACCTTCTTCTTGTAGACATTGTTGGGCCTCCAAGTGCAGAGGTTTGTAGAACAGTAGCAAATTTCCCTCAAGTGGATGACCTAAGGTTTATCAATCCGTGGGAGGCGTACGATGAAGATGGTCTCTCTCAAACAACCCTGCAACCAAATAACAAAGAGTCTCTTTTGTCCCCAACACACCCAATACAATGGTAAATTGTATAGGTGCACTAGTTCGGCGAAGAGATGGTGATACAAGTGCAATATGGATGGTAGATATAGGTTTTTGTAATCTGAAATTATAAAAACAGCAAGGTAACAAGTAATAAAAGTGAGCGTAAACGGTATTGCAATGCTAGGAAACAAGGCCTAGGGTTCATACTTTCACTAGTGCAAATTCTCTCAACAATAATAACATAATTGGATCATATAACTATCCCTCAACATGCAACAAAGAGTCACTCCAAAGTCACTAATAGCGGAGAACAAATGAAGAGATTATTGTAGGGTACGAAACCACCTCAAAGTTATCCTTTCTGATCGATCTATTCAAGAGTCCGTAGTAAAATAACATGAAGCTATTCTTTCCGTTCAATCTATCATAGAGTTCATACTAGAATAACACCTTAAGACACAAATCAACCAAAACCCTAATTGTCACCTAGATACTCCAATGTCACCTCAAGTATCCGTGGGTATGATTATACGATATGCATCACACAATCTCAGATTCATCTATTCAAACCAACACAAAATACTTCAAAGAGTGCCCCAAAGTTTCTACCGGAGAGTCAAGACGAAAACGTGTGCCAACCCCTATGCATAAGTTCACGAGGTCACGGAACTCGCAAGTTGATCACGAAAACATACATCAAGTGGATCACGTGATATCCCATTGTCACCACAGATAAGCACATGCAAGACATACATCAAGTGTTCTCAAATCCTTAAAGACTCAATCCGATAAGATCACTTCAAAGGGAAAACTCAATCCATTACAAGAGACCAAGGGGAGAAACATCATAAGATCCAACTATAATAGCAAAGCTCGCGATACATCAAGATCGTATCACCTCAAGAACACGAGAGAGAGAGAGAGAGAGAGAGAGATCAAACACATAGCTACTGGTACATACCCTCAGCCCCGAGGGTGAACTACTCCCTCCTCGTCATGGAGAGCACCGGGATGATGAAGATGGCCACCGGAGAGGGGTTCCCCCCTTCAGCAGGGCGCCGAAATGGGTCTAGATTGGTTTTCGGTGGCTACGGGGGCTTCTGGCAGCGGAACTCCCGATTTATTCTGCCCCCCCCCCTGATGTTTTAGGGTATATGGACATATATAGGCGAAAGAAGTCGGTCAGGGGAGCCACGAGGGGCCCATAAAGGTGGGGGCACGCCCAGGGGGCAGGCGCGCGTCCCTGCCTCGTGGCCACCTTGAAGCTTCCCTGACATCTACTCCAAGTATCCTGGATTTCTTCCGTTCCAAAAATAACTCTCCCGAAGGTTTCATTCCGTTTGGACTCCGTTTGATATTCCTTTTCTTTGAAACACTGAAATAGGCAAGAAAACAACAATTTGGGTTGGCCCTCCGGTTAATAGGTTAGTCCCAAAAATAATATAAAAGTGTATAATAAAGCCCATAAACATCCAAAACAGATAATATAATAGCATGGAACAATAAAAAATTATAGATACGTTGGAGACGTATCACTCTGCTGCCCGAGGAACCAGCCATCCCGCTTCTGACGAAGATGCTGGTTCCGGCACCCTACCAGGCGCCTGAGAAGAAGGCCAAGAAGAAGGCCAAGGGGACCAGAGGTGGCCTCCGTTACAATGGCACTTCGACATGACATCCAAAGACGCCGAAACTCACTCCTCCGTCGCCGAAGATGACGAGGAGGAGGAGGAAAGTGACTCTCCCCCTGAGGGGGGGAGGAAGAAGAGGGCGACTTCCACAACTCTAGAAGCAGAGGCGTCCAAGAAGGGGAAAGTCTCACTCGTGGATGACTCCGCGTGGGATATCGATAGCAACCCAGAGCGGCGCCCCCGAGATAAGCCCCTGGCCGAATCGTGAGTATCCAGAGACCCTGACGCATTCATATATCAGCCTCCTTACTTCATAATTTTGACATGTTGAATCGTGCACTTGCAGTTCGGCTCGTTCCGACCTCGAGGGATCCTCATCTTTGGGGAATTTGATGGACCTGAAGGTGACGGACAGCGGGTCCCTTCTGGCGGCCTCTTCTCCCAGGGCCATGGATAACACCGAGGTACTGTCCCGAAGGGCCCCGGGCCAGGGAGAGACGCAGGAGGCCGTCAGGGTGGCACCAGAGGGTGAAATCTCGGCCGCCGGACACATGGGAGAGCGAATCCCCATGGAGACTGGCGATGGGGGCCATATCCAATTCGGCCCCCAGCCGAATACGGCCCCGGAGACCTATATGGCTCCGGAATCCGGCAAGCAGCCTCCTTTGAAAGAACATGGTATGCCTATTCCGCCGGTGACCTCTGTCCAACCAGAGGCACTAGATACTCTACTGGAAGCGTTGCGAAGTGCTTCCATTGTCGAGGAACACCATACCCTCATGGGTGCGGTGATTGAGAAGATTCAGTCCATGAAGAGCAGACTGATCAAAGCCTGCGCAAGCCTTCTAACAGGCTTTGAGGTAAGCACTGCATTTATGTGAAAAGAAAGTTACAGTATAGTCAGTAGCCCTTGAGACTCTGTCCGGTGCTCGGAAGGAAGAGCCGAATAGAGGATCAAATAGTTTTTCGCAGGAGACTAACCATATATGTCATTGTGAATAAGCAAGCGTCGCTGCTAGCCGCGACTTCTCATGTTGCCGAAGTCTCTGGACTGAAGCATAGCCTGGAGCGGACCAAGAAAGAGCTCGGTCGTGCGAAAAAGCAGCTGGAGGACACCCAAGGTATGCAATGACCTTGTGCGTGTCCGAAAGGGGTGAATGTTTTTGTGCTTACCATAGTGCTATGATATTTATTAGGGGCGGCGACTGAGGTGGAGGTCCTCAAGAAGGCGCTGGCCGAGGGAGAGGAGAGAGCGGCAAAGGAACAAGCCGCCCATGAAAGTCATGAGGCTAGGGTTGGTGAGGTCCAGCAGGAGCTCCAGGACGCCGTGAAGAAATGCAAGTCCTTGGAGCGCCAGAATGCTAACCAAGAGTCCGAACTTGCGAAGGCCCGTCAAAGCGCGCAAGAGGCCCGGACCGAAGCCCAAGGCACCCTACAGGAAATCCAAGAGGACAAGAAAATCGCGGTGGGTAAGTCTTTCATTATGCAACGCAAGTATATGAAGAAGAGGTATCTCTTACTGACCTGGATTTGGAGTTCTCCAGGGGCGTTTGCGGATCTGCCGCGCAGTGTTTCTGACGATGCGGAATTCTTCCGAGCCGAAGAGGGGAGCTCAACGGAGAAGCTATTCTGGTCGTAGTACCTTGCGCCAGAACATCTGGTGCCCTTTAGCGATCAGCTTAAACAGTTGGTCGAGCTGCATAGGGTGGCCGAACTAGACATGAAAGATTTGATAATCTGGCTATGGCCTGTCGAAGCCGTACCCAGCAGCTACTTCAGGCTCGTGAAGCGGCTGGTCGATGCATGCCCTCGGCTTGATGCCATCAAGCATCGGTCTGCATAGAAGGTGCGCGGATGGCCTTCGCTCGTGTCAAGATACAATGGGCGAAGATGGACGCCGTCAAGCTCGTGGCCGAAGGACCGCCCGCGGGCAAGGAGCACCGCCCGCCCGAGCGGTATTTTGAAGATGTCCTGAAGGGATCCCGTATTGTAGAAGGGCGGTGTTCAAAAGACATTATCTTTGAATGAAATCATTCATATTGTCCCTTCCTGTATGATGAAAACAAGGTTGATATGTAATATAATGCTTTGTTGTTTATTATTTAAAATTTTACCTCTTGTGTGGCTGTTTTATTAAGTCTGAGATTTGGCCAGTCATCGGCTTCAGCCCCCACGTAGGTAGTACGGGGGTGTTCGGGATGAATCTAAGACACTCTTTATCCAAAAGTTTGGTCCTTGAAGGAGGTGTTTAGCTCAACGAACCAGGCAATCGGACTATGTGGCTTTATCACCCTCACTTAGCCAGAGGAGTTTGACAATAGAATTTTACACGCAGCCCCTAGTATTTGTGAGTCCGAACTAGGGTGATGTAAACACCTGATCGGGTAAAGACCGATTCATCGCATAATACGGAAAAAACGCAAAAGATTTCTAACCTCCGAATAGCTGACCGGCTCACGCGGAATCATGACAGTCAGTTTTCGGCTTTCTCTACTGAGGTGCTCATCCGGATAAACCAGGACACAATCGCAGTAGTTCTCCCTTTACTACCCTAGCCGATAGAGCGGAACATAAGGTAGTAAGCACAGGAGCCGGGCAACCCAACTATTGACCAAAGACATGATTCGGAGCCAATGCATATAATGCTAAAATTCGGGGTGCCGAACTGTACTGTAAAAGTGTCCGGACTTGTTGCCATAGTATGGGGCGCAATAAAGCCCCTGGCGAATTATGGCATACCAAAGTGTACAGGTGCAAATCAGGATAATGAAAAAATGAATTAGTAAGCTAATGCCACATCAATTGGGCCGCAAACTATTTCCATTATGATTTTGATTAATACATCAAAGCATATTTGTACAGGTAGTGCGATAAGCAACAGGGATATTTAACATGCCGCGACAAAGGGCGAGCTGCGTACGGGTCCTCAAAGTAGGTAGAATGATCGTTAAGAAGAACATATAGAGATTCCCCCACACGTCTGTGCTACTTGCCATCTTGGTATATCCGTCCTTCGAAAGGACCGATTATAAGGCCATTGAGAGGGGCCTGCGGAAAAGAAATCTGAAAAGGATAAAAAGAAAAGTATGCTCATAGTCTGGTTATGCCTCCGTTTCTGCCCATGGTATTTTTAGTGCGTAGTTATGTACGCGTAGTACGTATGCCGCCACTTGGTCGGGACTGAGACAGAGGTCGAATTGCTAATCAAGCTCCTGACGAGCTGGATTGTCCTGCCGCAGAGTAGTCCGGACTCGTTTGACAATGTCCGGGAGCATGGCCGTCGAATTAAGGTTCTGCTTGTGAAGGCCACTCTATACCTCTGCTGTCAGGCCAGCAGTGTGCCCCTCGGTCCAGAGGAAGCGCTCCGTGTTTCCATTGACTGTCATGACACCGCGTGGTCCGGGCATCTTGAGCTTGAGATAAGCATAGTGTGCCACCGCATTGAATCAGGCAAACGCGGTTCGTCCGAGCAGTGCGTGATAGGGATGTCTACTACACAACCTTCTTCTTCTAGACATTGTTGGGCCTCCAAGTGAAGAGGTTTGTAGGACAGTAGCAAATTTCCCTCAAGTGGATGACCTAAGGTTTATCAATCCATAGGAGGCGTAGGATGAAGATGGTCTCTCTCAAGCAACCCTGCAACCAAATAACAAAGAGTCTCTTGTGTCCCCAACACACTCAATACAATCATAAATTGTATAGGTGCACTAGTTCCGCGAAGAGATGGTGATACAAGTGGTATATGGATCGTAGATATAGGTTTTTGTAATCTGAAAATATAAAAACAGCAAGGTAACTAATGGTAAAAGTGAGTGGCAACGGTATTGCAATGCGTTGAAACAAGGCTCAGGGTTCATACTTTCACTAGTGCAAGTTCTCTCAACAATAAAAACATAATTGGATCATATAACTATCCCTCAACATGCAACAAAGAGTCACTCCAAAGTCACTAATAGCGGAGAACAAACGAAGAGATTATGGAAGGTTACGAAACCACCTCAAAGTTATCCTTTTTGATCGATCCATTCAAGAGTCAGTAGTAAAATAGCATGAAGCTATTCTTTCCATTCAATCTATCATAGAGTTCGTACTAGAGTAACACCTTAAGTCACAAATCAACCAAAACCCTAATGTCACCTAGATACTCCAATGTCACCTCAAGTACCCGTGGGTATGATTATATGATATGCATCACACAATCTCAGATTCGTCTATTCAAACCAACACAAAGTACTTCAAAGAGTGCCCCAAAGTTCCTACCAGCGAGTCAAGAAGAAAACGTGTGCCAACCCCTATGCGTAGGTTCATGGGCAGAACCCACAAGTTGATCACCAAAACATATATCAAGTGGATCAATAGAATACCCCATTGTCACCACGGGTATCCCACGCAAGACATACATCAAGTGTTACCAAATCCTTAAAGACTCAATCCGATAAGATAACTTCAAAGGGAAAACTCAATCCATTACAAGAGAGTAGAGAGGGAGAAACATCATAAGATCCAACTATAATAGAAAGCTCGCGATACATCAAGATCGTATCACCTCAAGAATACGAGAGAGAGAGATCAAACACATAGCTACTGGTACATACCCTCAGCGCTGAGGGAGAACTACTCTCTCCTTGTCATGGAGAGCACCGGGATGATGAAGATGGCCACCGGAGAGGGATTCCCCCTCCGGCAGGGTGCCAGAACGGGTCTAGATTGGTTTTCGGTGGCTACGGAGCCTTCTGGCGGCGGAACTCCCAATCTATTGTATAACTGAAGCATGAGGATTCATTAATTTATATAAAATAAAACCACCACCGTGCTCTAAAAATATATAAGTGAAGCACTAGAGCAAATGACAAACTACTCCGAAAGGTGTAAGTGAAGATCAATGAGTAGTCGAATAATTATGCACCTATGTGAAGACTCTCCAAGATTTAAGAATTTCAGATCTTGATACTTTATTCAAATAGCAATCAAAACAAAATAAAATAAATTGACTCTCCAAGCAAAACACATATCATGTGGTGAATAAAAATATAGCTCCAAGTAAAGTTACCGATGAACGAAGACGAAAGAGGGGATGCCTTCCGAGGCATCCCCAAGCTTAGGCTTTTGGTTGTCCTTGAATATTAACTTGGGGTGCCTTGGGCATCCCCAATCTTAGGCTCTTGCCACTCCTTATTCCATAGTCCATCAAATCTTTACCCAAAACTTGAAAACTTCACAACACAAAACTTAATAGAAAACTCGTAAGCTCCGTTAGTATAAGAAAATAAATCACCACTTAGGTACTGTTGTGAACTCATTCTAAATTCATATTGGTGTAATATATAATGTATTCCAACTTCTCTATGGTTCATACCCTCCGATACTACTCATAGATTCATCGAAATAAGCAAACAACACACGAAAAACAGAATCTGTCAAAAACAGAACAGTCTGTGGTAATCTGTAACTAACGCAAACTTCTGGAACCCCAAAAATTCTAAAATAAATTGCTGGACCTGAGGAATTTATCTATTAAGAATCTGAAAAAATAATTAACTAAATAGCACTTTCCAAATAAAAATGGCAGCAATTCTCGTGAGCGCTAAAGTTTCTGTTTTTTTACAGCAAGATCAACAAGACTTTCCCCAAGTCTTCCCAACGGTTCTACTTGGAACAAACACTAATTAAAACATAAAAACTCAATCATAACAGAGGATATATGAATTATTTATTACTAAACAGGAGCAAAAAGCAAGGGACAAAAATAAAATTGGGTTGCCTCCCAACAACCGCTATCGTTTAATGCCCCTAGCTAGGCATGATGATTTCAATGATGCTCACATAAAAGATAAGAATTATAACATAAAGAGAGCATCTTGAAGAATATTACTATCACATTTAAGTCTAACCCACTTCCTATGCATAGGGATTTTGTGAGAAAACAACTTATGGGAGCAATAATCAACTAGCATAGGAAGGCAAAACAAGGATAACTTCAAAACTTTAAGCACATAGAGAGAAAACTTGATATTATTGCAACTCCTACAAGCATATATTCCTCCCTCATAATAATTTTTAGTAGCATCATGAATGAATTTAACAATATAACTATCACATAAAGCACTATTTTCATGATGCACAGGCATAGAAATTTTATTACTCTCCACATAAGCAAATTTCTTCTCATCAATAGTAGTGGGAGCAAACTTAACGAAATAACTATCATGTGAGGCATAATCCAATTGAAAATTAAAATCATGATGACAAGTTTCATGGATATCATTATTCTTTATAGCATACAATTCATCACAATAATCATCATAGATAGCAACTTTGTTCTCATAATCAATTGGAACCTCTTCCGAAATAGTGGAATCATTACTAAATAAAGTCATGACCTCTCCAAATCCACTTTCATCAATATAATCATCATAAATAGGAGGCATGCTTTCATCATAATAAATTTGCTCATCAAAACTTGGGGGACAAAAAATATCATCTTCATCAAACATAGCTTCCCCAAGCTTGTGGCCTTGCATATCATTAGCATCATAGATATTCAAGGAATTCATACTAACAACATTGCAATCATGCTCATCATTCAAATATTTAGTGCCAAACATTTTGATGCATTATTCTTCTAACACTTTGGCACAATTTTCCTTTCCATCATACTCATGAAAGATATTAAAAACATGAAGCGTATGAGGCAAACTCAATTCCATTTTTTTGTAATTTTCTTTTATAAACTAAAGTAGTGATAAAACAAGAAACTAAAAGACTCGATTGCAAGCTCTAAAGATATACCTTCAACCACTCACCTCCCCGGCAATGGCGCCAGAAAAGAGCTTGATGTCTACTACACAACCTTCTTCTTGTAGACGTTGTTGGGCCTCCAAGTGCAGAGGTTTGTAGGACAGTAGCAAATTTCCCTCAAGTGGATGACCTAAGGTTTATCAATCCGTAGGAGGCATAGGATGAAGATGGTCTCTCTCAAGCAACCCTGCAACCAAATAACAAAGAGTCTCTTGTGTCCCCAACACACCCAATACAATGGTAAATTGTATAGGTGCACTAGTTTGGCGAAGAGATGGTGATACAAGTGGTATATGGATGGTAGATATAGGTTTTTGTAATCTGAAATTATAAAAACAGCAAGGTAACTAATGGTAAAAGTGAGCGTAAACGGTATTGCAATGCGCTGAAACAAGGCCTAGGGTTCATACTTTCACTAGTGCAAGTTCTCTCAACAATAATAACATAATTGGATCATATAACTATCCCTCAACATGCAACAAAGAGTCACTCCAAAGTCACTAATAGCATAGAACAAACGAAGAGATTATGGTAGGGTATGAAACCAACTCAAAGTTATCCTTTCTGATCGATCTATTCAAGAGTCCGTAGTAAAATAACATGAAGCTATTATTTCCGTTCAATCTATCATGGAGTTTGTACTAGAATAACACCTTAAGACACAAATCAACCAAAACCCTAATGTCACCTAGATACTCCAATGTCACCTCAAGTATCCATGGGTATGATTATACGATATGCATCACACAATCTCAGATTCATCTATTCAAACCAACACAAAGTACTTCAAAGAGTGCCCCAAAGTTTCTACCGGAGAGTCAAGACGAAAACGTGTGCCAACCCCTATGCATAGGTTCATGGGCGGAACCCGCAAGTTGATCACCAAAACATAGATCAAGTGGATCAATAGAATACCCCATTGTCACCACGGGTATCCCACGCAAAACATACATCAAGTGTTCTCAAATCCTTAAAGACTCAATCCGATAAGATAACTTCAAAGGGAAAACTCAATCCATCACAAGAGAGTAGAGGGAGAGAAACATCATAAGATCCAACTATAATAGCAAAGCTCGCGATACATCAAGATCGTATCACCTCAAGAATACGAGAGAGAGAGAGAGAGAGAGAGAGAGAGAAAGAGATCAAACACATAGCTACTGGTACATACCCTCAGCCCCGAGGGAGAACTACTCCCTCCTTGTCATGGAGAGCACCGCGATGATGAAGATGGCCACCGTTGAGGGAATCCCCCTCCGGCAGGGTGCCGAAACGGGTCTAGATTGGTTTTGGGTGGCTACGGAGGCTTCTGGCGGCGGAACTCCCGATCTATTGTGCTCCCCGAAGTTTTTAGGGTATATGGGTATGTATGGGAGGAAGAAGTACGTCGGTGGACCTCCGGGCTGTCCACGAGGCAGGGGGCGCGCCCAGGGGGTGGGCGTGCCCCCCACCATCGTGGGCAGCCCGGGACTCTCCTGGTCCAACTCTGATACTCCGTGGGCTTCTTCTAGTCCAAAAATAAGTTCCGTGAAGTTTCAGGTCAATTGGACTCCCTTTGATTTTCCTTTTCTGCGATACTCTAAAACAAGGAAAAAAACAGAAACTGGCACTGGGCTCTAGGTTAATAGGTTAGTCCCAAAAATCATATAAAATAGCATATCAATGCATATAAAACATCCAAGGTTGATAATATAATAGCATGGAACAATCAAAAATTATAGATACGTTGGAGACGTATCAGCATCCCCAAGCTTAATTCCTGCTCGTCCTCGAGTAGGTAAATGATAAAAACATAATTTTTGATGTGGAATGCTACCTAACATATTTATCCATATAGTTCTCTTTATTGTGGCAAGAATATTCATATCCATAAGATTCAAGACAAAAGTTTAATATTGACATAAAAATAATAATACTTCAAGCATATTAATAAAGCAATCATGTCTTCTCAAAATAGCATGGCCAAAGAAAGCTATCCCTACAAAATCATATAGTCTGGCTATGCTCCATCTTCACCACACAACGTATTTAAATCATGCACAACCCTGATGACAAGCCAAGCCATTGTTTCATACTTTTGATGTTCTCAAACTTTTTCAATCTTCATGCAATATATGAGCGTGAGCCATGGATATAGCACTATAGGTGGAATAGGATGGTGGTTGTGGAGAAGACAAAAAGGAGAAGATAGTCTCACATCAACTAGGCGTATCAACGGGTTATGGAGATGCCCATCAATAGATATCAATGTGAGTGAGTAGGGATTGCCATGCAACGGATGCACTAGAGCTATAAGTGTGTGAAAGCTCAAAAAGAAACTAGTGGGTGTGCATCCAACTCTCTTGCTCATGAATACCTAGGGTGTTTTGAGGAAGCCCATCATTAGAATATACAAGCCAAGTTCTATAATGAAAGATTCCCACTAGTATATGAAAGTGACAACATAGGAGACTCTCTATCATGAAGATCATGGTGCTACTTTGAAGCACAAGTGTGGTAAAAGGATAGTAGCATTGCCCCTTCTCTCTTTTTCTCTCATTTTTTATTTTCTTTATTTTATTTTATTTTATTTTTATTTGGGACTTTTCTCTTTTTTTAAGGCCTCTTTTTTTATTTTTCGTCCGGAGTCTCATCCCGACTTATGGGGGAATCATAGTCTCCATCATCCTTTCCTCACTGGGACAACGCTCTAATAATGATGATCATCACACTTTCATTTACTTACAACTCATGAATTACAACTCGATACTTAGAACAAGATATGACTCTATATGAATGCCTTCGGTGGTGTACTGGGATGTGCAATGATCCATGAGTGACATGTATGAAAGAATTATTAATGGTGGCTTTGCCACAAATACAATGTCAACTACATGATCATGCAAAGCAATATGACAATGATGAAGCGTGTCATAATAAACAGAATGGTGGAAAGTTGCATGGCAATATATCTCGGAATGGCTATGGGAATGCCATAATAGGTAGGTATGGTGGCTGTTTTGAGGAAGGTATATGGTGGGTTTATGGTACCGGCGAAAGTTGTGCGGTACTAGAGAGGCTGGCAATGGTGGAAGGGTGAGAGTGCGTATAATCCATGGACTCAACATTAGTCATAAAGAACTCACATACTTATTGCAAAAATCTATTAGTTATCGAAACAAAGTACTACGCGCATGCTCCTAGGGGGATAGATTTGTAGGAAAAGACCATCGCTCATCCCCGACCGCCACTCATAAGGAAGGCAATCAATAAATAAATCATGCTCCGACTTCATCACATAACGGTTCACCATACGTGCATGCTACGGGAATCACAAACTTCAACAGAAGTATCTCTCAAATTCTCAACTACTCAATTAGCATGACTCTAATATCACCATCTTCATATCTCAAAACAATTATCAAGCATCAAACTTCTCATAGTATTCAATGCACTTTGTATGAAAGTTTTTATTATATCCCTCTTGGATGCCCATCATATTAGGACTAGTTTCATAACCAAAGAAAACTACCATGTTGTTCCAAAGACTCTCAAAATTATATAAGTGAAGCATTAGAGTTCATTAATTTCTATAAAATAAAACCACCACCGTGCTCTAAAAAGATATAAGTGAAGCACTAGAGCAAATGACAAACTACTCCGAAAGATGTAAGTGGAGATCAATGAGTAGTCGAATAATTATGCAACTATGTGAAGACTCTCTAACATTTAAGAATTTCAGATCTTGCTACTTTATTCAAACAGCAAGCAAAACAAAATAAAATAAATTGACGCTCCAAGCAAAACACATATCATGTGGTGAATAAAAATATAGCTCCAAGTAAAGTTACCGATGAACGAAGACGAAAGAGGGGATGCCTTCCGGGGCATCCCCAAGCTTAGGCTTTTGGTTGTCCTTTAATATTACCTTGGGGTGCCTTGGGCATCCCCAATCTTAGGCTCTTGCCATTCCTTATTCCATAGTCCAGCGAATCTTTACCCAAAACTTGAAAACTTCACAACACAAAACTTAACAGAAAACTCGTAAGCTCCGTTAGTATAAGAAAATAAATCACCACTTAGGTACTGTTGTGAACTCACTCTAAATTCATGTTGGTGTAATATCTACTGTATTCCAACTTATCTATGGTTCATACCCTCCGATACTACTCATAGATTCATCAAAATAAGCAAACAACACACGAAAAACAGAATCTGTCAAAAACAGACCAGTCTGTAGTAATCTGTAACTAACGTAAACTTATGGAACCCCAAAAATTCTAAAATAAATTTCTGGGCCTGAGGAATTTATCTATTAAGCATCTGCAAAAATAATTAACTCAATATAACTTTCCAAATAAAAATGGCAGCAATTCTCGTGAGCGCTAAAGTTTCTGTTTTTTTACAGCAAGATCAACAAGACTTTCCCCAAGTCTTCCCAACGGTTCTACTTGGGACAAACACTAATTAAAACATAAAAACTCAATCATCACAGAGGATAGATGAATTATTTATTACTAAATAGGAGCAAAAAGCAAGGGACAAAAATAAAATTGGGTTGCCTCCCAACAAGCGCTATCGTTTAACGCCCCTAGCTAGGCATGATGATTTCAATGATGCTCACATAAAAGATAAGAATTATAACATAAAGAGAGCATCTTGAAGAATATGACTAGCACATTTAAGTCTAACCCACTTCCTATGCATAGGGATTTTGTGAGCAAACAACTTATGGGAGTAATAATCAACTAGCATAGGAAGACAAAACAAGGATAACTTCAAAACTTTAAGCACATAGAGAGGAAACTTGATATTATTGTAACTCCTACAAGCATATATTCCTCCCTCATAATAATGTTTAGTAGCATCATGAATGAATTTAACAATATAACTATCACATAATGTAGCGACCCGACCCGAATGGATCAAGTCTCTGTGCTTAAGTGTCATCCCTGGATCAGTATGCTGACACACACAGTACTCGAGGATTTATAACAGAGGTAAATCACATGTATAAGCAATGTAAGATACTATTACCTCAATCCAAAATAGCGGAAGTAACAAGGTTGTGGATTCCCATCAACACCGACAGCAAAGTTGAGTGTAGAAATCGTAACCCTAACGTATCACTTACTCGTCGTAAGATACACCTGCAACATGAGACGTTGCAGCCACAAAGGGTCAGTACATTGAATGTACTAGAAAATTCACACCATAGAGAATGATGAACAATGGCTATCACTACATGCATATTTGGCTGGTGGGAAAGCTCTATGGTTATAGTTTTTGCGAAAAGCCAATTTTTCCCTACTGTAAAGAAATAAATTTTATTTAACTATCATGGTGGTTGTTGAACATTGAGAATGGTTGACAGCACTCTTAATTGCAATTAAGTAACATCATTAAACCCAACAAAATTAATTTAAAGTAACGTGATGAGATTCACATGATAATCCAGGTACTAGATACTCAAGATGTCCATAACCGGGGACACGGCTAATCATGATTAGTTTATACACTCTGCAGAGGTTTGCGCACTTTTCCCCACAAGACTCGATCTCCTTCGTTGGATTTTCGCACTACATGGTGTTTGAGAAACGGATGACCGAGACATAGTCTTTCAGAAGCGCTAGCACCTTACGGTCGGGTAGACCGTACCACCTACATCCCCTACATCTGCTAGTCTACCACTGTAAGAGTTCGCACAACTTAGTCAACTATGCTAGAGCCCATAATAGCTTGTGGCTGCACACGGAAGTTTCTAGTATGAATAGTCTCATGATCCCTTTGAGCCTGGGTGGCAGTCCAAAAGAAAACGGGCAAGTCCTGGAATACCCAGGTGCCTCAATCCACCCAGATGTGTGTTTAAGTTGCCACCTTAGATAAACCATTAATTAACAATCTCACATCTGTCATGGATATCACTCACCCAATCCACGTCTACTAGCATAGCATGGCATAATAAGAAAACGTAGAAGTAACTCCCAAAGGTTTGATAATAAACAGGTAATAGGTACTACCTCATCTACTTCCCATCCCACAATTTAATTAGATCCTAATCATGCAATGTGTGAGGATTGATCTAATGCAATAAAACTGGGTAGTAGGAAAGGTTTGATCAAAGTGTTACTTGCCTGCAATGTTGATGAAGATGATTCGCACTCAAAACTCTTGATAGATCTACTCGTCACACTCCGGTCAATCTATCGTAAGCAAGCAATGGTAACCACACATAAGCAATCACTCAAAGTATCAGAAAGAACGAAAAAGACGATTCAGAAACATCAAAACCAAGAAAATAACTCTTGCAACATAAAACAATTTCTAACAGTACCAAAATTATTTGAATTTGGCCTTATTAGAATGTTTAGGTCAAGAGCTTCGATAAGCAAAAAGAATCAACTCAAACGGAGCTACGAAACTCAAGTTATGATCAAACGAAGTTTGAATTCAAATCTGATCTAATACAAATTTTAAACTTTTCAAAAACATGTTTAAGTTGTTTATCCGGATAGAGGGGATCATAACGAAGATGTGGGCGTTGGTTTCTTTGGATTTGGACTAATGAGTAAAAAGTTGTGCTTGTTTGAAGAACAGGGACTATTCTGTAAATAAAGTATTCATATCTAGGTCCCTGGCCGAAATTACATAAAAAGAAAAAAACTAAAAGGCGAACGTTCATTTTCTATACCTAACCAGCGAACGTTTACTAAGTAACTAGTTTTAAAAGAAAAACCGGTTTTTAAATGGAAAACCGAAAAAAAAACTAAATAAAACCGGCGAACCGGGGCGGTTATTACCGGTTTGGGGGAAGAGAACCCGACGGCGGCGGCAGCGTTCGTCGGCGTCTAAGAAGACGGCGGCGGCGTCTCGGGCTTGACCGGAGCGGTGGCTCTGGTGGCCTATGGCGAGGGCGGAGTGGACGGGGAGGGGCGGCGCTGGGCGGCGGGTGCGGTGGTGGCGACGGCGGTGGTCGTCGGCGGCTTCGGGCGGAGCTCGGCGGATCTCGCCGGCGGCGCGAGGTGCAGCTGCGAGCAGCGGGGAGGAGAGGAACAGGGCCCGGGGCCTCGTTATTTAAGGGGGGGAAAGGAGGTGGCGTGGAGGAGGGGTCATGCGAGGAGGACGCGGAGTCCGGCCAGACTCCGGCGGCGGCGCTCCCGTGCGGGAGTCGGTCTCCCGCGGGAGATCGGGGACGGGGCGACGGCGAGCTGGGCTGGGCCGCGGCCGGGCAGGAGCTGGGCCGGCCCAGTCGGGGGAAGATTTTTTTTGTTTTTTTTCAATAAAACATTTTCCACACAAATAAAACAAATAAAAACAAACAAAAATAAAAATATTATATAGGCATATAATATATCAATATTTTCAGAAAAAGATTTTCTACACGGTGAACATTTTTCTTGCATTAAATAAAATACACATAAATTCTAATAATTCAAACAGTGCTACTGGTCTATTAAAATCCAACAAAAATCATTTTAAAAATACAAAAATGATTTCAAATTAATTTTTTCTCCAATTTTCTATTGTAGGGAATCATGTTACCCTATTTTCCATATATTTTATTTTTGGAGAAAAATAATTTGAATAAAACTCAAATAACTCCAAATGGAAAATAAATTCAAAAGGCTTTGAATTTAATCCTTTGAAACTCCCAACTCATATTTCATATAATTTGAAGAAGTCATTTTATCTTCTCTCGTGAAAATCATTGAGTTGCATAAAGTTTCAGAATTGGAAATATTCTCAAATGAAATTCAAATATTTTCAACACCCCTTGTCATTTAAATAAATGGAAGAAGTCATGTTATCTTCTTTCCAGGGTTTCGTGGTGAAAAGAATTTGAATTCACGGAGATCATAAAATGCAAAGGTGAAAGTTTGGGAAAGTCCTGTTACTCCCTCTCATTTAACTTTCAAGAAGTTTCAAATTTCACTCACTTTCAGTCAATCAATCAAACAGTCTATCAAATCTATCTATTTAGTATAACATTCCAAAAATTTAGAATTTTGGGATGTTACAAACCTACCACCCTTAAAATGAATCTCGTCCTCGAGTTTCGGAGATGCTAGCAAGTAAGGTTAGGGTTTGGGGTCTCCTCAAAATTTCATCAATCGTCTCCGAGGTCTGGGGTGCTACCACCCTTAGAAACATTGTTACGGTCCCATCAATACTCATATACTCCATCCTTATTCTTGACAGGGCCGGTCTTCTTAGATCTTCGAGAAAATTCCTTCTCTGAGCTCTTCCGGTAGTGGCATAACCTTTTCCTCAATTCTTCTATCTTTCATCTAGGTAAGGTTATTCCGAGATTGGGTGTTATTAGCTGACGGGTCCGGTGCCAAAACTAAACAACTATCGATATCTCATGGTGGTCAACAATTTATGGTTTCTCCTGCAGGAAATGGGTCTGGGTGATCCTCACCGTATAACCTACGGTTGGCAAAGCTGCCTTGTACAGGGGAAAATACCTATACTATTCTAAGGCTTAAACAAGGTTTAATATCGCCGTCTCTCTACTATAGGTAAGTCACTCAGATTTACCATCCCACATAGCAAGGCGAATAATAAGAGTAAGTCGGTATGGTGATCAATCCATCCCGCACCCAAATCATTACCTTGTATACAGTTTAGCGAATCTCGCATTCTAACACTCGGTCATCCTCACAAGCATTGCAGAATTTCTCTTGTCGACGAACCAAGTTCGGATAAATCCTTAGATTCTGCAAGCCAAACAACCATCTATCGTTCCTTCACAACTCTCAGGTTTTGCGTTACTCCTATAAGGTTGTCTATTGATAAGGGCATATCCTCTTCCAGGGTTTTTCCTTCAGCAAGAATGTGCTTGCTTCTTGGCAGGTCATGGGCCTGTGGGTTATGGCCCATCTCATCACTTGCAAACCTTGAACTCATCATCGGGGCAACGGATCTCTAATCCAACATCCAACTTCCAGCTTCCTAGTATACTAAAATCCATCCAGTTGTACTGTCTTCCTTCCTTCTATTGGCACCAAACTAGGACATGATTACTCAGACTCATCCTGGAATTTCCCTTGATCCATATCTCCAACATCATACCTCCTTTATATCCAATAGTAATTTATCTCTTCATCCTCGTGGAATATCCCACATACCAAGATAAAAACTTATACTTATGAAGTCCATATTCTACTTCATGGAACATCATTATCCTTTCCAGGGTCAAGCGTCCTTACACGGGAATATTGGCCATCTCTGCATGGCACTTCTTCAACTGGGAACCGTGAAACACATCCTGAACTCCTGACAGTCCTTCGGGTAACTCCAACTTGTAGGCCACTTCTCTCGCTCCAAAACTCGGTATGGTCCTACAAATCTCGGGGCTAACTTTACCTTAACTCCAATTCATTTAACTCCTCGCAGAGGGAACACATGAATACATGCTCTGTCTCCAATTTCATAGACTACCTCCTTGCGTTTTTAAGTCTGCATAACTCTTCTGCCTGGACTGAGCTACCTTCAGTCTATCTCGAATAAACTTACATTCTCTTCTGACTCCTTGATCACATTTGGTCCAAACAACTGATGGTCTCCAACTTCATCCCACATACTCTTGGGGCATCACACATATCGAGACAAAACTCGTATTCATTTTGTCTGAAATCCATTACAGGGTACTACCACCCTTAAAATACACAAATCTTCCATAGACCATATTTCTATTATCCTCAAAAATGGTCAAAATCCTTCTTCATAGAGTAACAACTCATAAAATCCATATCAGTACCAACGATGCTAACTTTATTCATTCTCAAATGATTACAATCTCTCGCTTTTCCATTACATGTCTCAACTCAACACCTCAATATAAAAGAAAATGTTCTCACTTCTACTACTCCATTTCTTTTGTTGCAAACTCAACTATCTAGCACAAGTTTCCTTATCATTAGGGCATTCTCTGGCAAAGTGCCCTGCTCCATTACAACTAAAACATATTACTTCTGACAAGTCTCGAGGTTTCCTTTTTGGGCAACTGTTGAGGTAGTGCCCTGACTCCTTGCACCTCTAACAGGTGATATGACTCAGATCCTTCCTGGAATCCAACCTGCTTCTCTTCTTGGACTTTTCCATTCCAATCAGGGCTTCTATCTCCTGTGGGTCATATTCTACTTCCTCTGTCGGGAATTCTACTAGATCCCCATTCAAACAATTTTGGGAGATGTGTCCTTCTTCTCCACATGAATAGCAAGACTTAGTGCAGGATTTACTCGGGTCTCCTTTAGATGTGTCCTCCATATCTTCCTTCATCACAGTTTCTTCTAAAATTTCCATGAGGGCTCCTTTCGTTACTTCTTTCTTCTGATGGATGGTTCGTTGTACCATGGGGTAAATGTGACACTGATCAGGATAGTGGGTAGTCCCTTCACACAAGAAACAAGTAATCTGCCTAGTTGGGCATTCTTCAACTGGGTGACTTCCTTCGCAATTAGGGCATTCATCCTTGTGTCCTTTATGGGTGTGTCCTATTTCTCCACAAATCTTGCATGCACAAGGTTTCTTCATACCCTTTCCATAAGGCTTCAACTTCTGGGACACAAGTTGAGATCTCTGCAGAGTCAACTTTAATTCTTTCCAAGTGGTTACTCCTTGCCATCCGTTGATGGTTTGGTACATTCTCCACCAAGTAGCAGCACCTCTTTCAAAGCACTGAAGAGCATGCTGGGTCATATCATGTCCAACTATAGCGTTATTCTCCATGTGATCCTCCATGTTCTGAATCCATCGGTCTGCCTCCAACTGACTCATTGGTCCAGAAAATACAAGCTCATCTCCATTCATCCTCTATTGGGTCCATGTGGGTTTGGCGTAAGATAAGAGAGATAGAGAGGGATGCACACAATACAAACAAAAGTTTTGAAAAGACAGATTTTTGTTGTGGCTGTCAAAAAACATCAAACAAATGACAGCTCACAAACGTCGCATCTAACGTAGGTATATAATAGCGGTTTGGTCTTCTAAGGTCAATAAATCTTCAACGTCTCCAAACTCTTCAAGCCTTGTTCATGCCTCCAATGGCTTCTTCCGATCATGCTTGTCTCTCTCAAGTTCTTTTGCCAGATCATCTCTATTGACGTGAAATCTCTCGTGACATCCTTTAACATTCTGGAGTTGTATTCCAAACTTCTGGGTTTGGACATCCTTGGCATGAACCATGGTCCTACTGTCCTTCAGTCCTGGCGAATCTTTGGTATCTCAAGGTTTTGCTCCTGTAGCTTGTCTACTTTCAACTTTTGGGTCTTGAGTTCTTCACGAAATGCTCCTTGTCAAAATACGGCTTCTTGCAGCTCCATCTTAACTTCTTAATATAAGACTCCAGATCCTGGTGATACACCGGCTAAGGTTAAAACTTCATCTTACTAATAGGTGCTCCATCAGCCTTCTTCCATCAAATCCATTCTGATGAAATGCATCCTTAACTCAGCACGGTGACAATAGCATCAGCGGCGATGACATCACGGATAACCGTGTTTCTGCCCTTGTCATTGCCATGAGCTATCTTCCATAATTGATATCTCCTGCCTTAGGGTTTTCTTGACAAAACTTTGAGGTTTTTAACTCTCCATGCTTGGTCTTTCTCTGATACACCTTAATCTCGGGTATTGACAACTTCCATAGTCTGCCAAGTTCCATAAGGGTAGCCTTCCTAGGTCATACAAATCTGGGAATTCTTCAGAGCCTTCAAATTCTACTTGTCTTCGGTCTTCAACCATTGTAGTTTCCATTATTCAGATGCACCGAAAATACTCTTCATTCTGAAGTGGTCTTAGTTGTCCGATATCTTGTACTTCTTGGAGTGGTCACATCAGTCGAATTTTCGTGTGGTCAAAAGGGGAAAGGGGTATAGTCTCACTAAAAGGGAATATTTGAATAAGCTCAAAAGAGAAGAGAGGTAAAAGATCTTTTTGAAAGGGAAAGTTGTAGAGAAAAATCTTTGCTATGGGCTTGCCAGTTTCTAGGGTCACATCCTACAGTCAACATGTGCTCTGATACCATCTTGTAGCGACCCGACCCAAATGGATCAAGTCTCTGTGCTTAAGTGTCATCCCTGGATCGGTATGCTAACACACATAGTACTCGAGGATTTATAACAGAGGTAAATCACATGTATAAGTAACGTAAGATACTATTACCTCAATCCAAAATAGCGGAAGTAACAAGGTTGTGGATTCCCATCCACACCAACGGCAAAGTTGAGTGTAGAAATCGTAACCCTAACATATCACTTACTCGTCGTAAGATACACCTGCAACATGAGACGTTGCAGCCACAAAGGTTCAGTACATTGAATGTACTAGCAAATTCACACCATAGAGAATGATGAACAAAGGCTATCACTACATGCATATTTGGCTAGTGGGAAAGCTCTATCGTTATAGTTTTTGCGAAAAGCCAATTTTTCCCTACTACAAAGAAATAAATTTTATTTAACTATCATGGTGGTTGTTGAACATTGAGAATGGTTGACAGCATTCTCAATCCCAATTAAGTAACATCATTAAACCCAACAAAATTAATTTAAAGTAACGTGATGAGATTCACATGATAATCCAGGTACTAGATACTCAAGATGTCCATAACCGGGGACACGGCTAATCATGATTAGTTTATACACTCTGCAGAGGTTTGCGCACTTTTCCCCACAAGACTCGATCTCCTCCGTTGGATTTCTCGCACTACATGGTGTTTGAGAAACAGATGACCGAGACATAGTCTTTCAGAAGCACTAGCACCTTACGATCGGGTAGACCGTACCACCTACATCCCCTACATCTGCTAGTCTACCACTGTAAGAGTTCGCACAACTTAGTCAACTATGCTAGAGCCCATAATAGCTTGTGGCTGCACATGGAAGTTTCTAGTATGAATAGTCTCATGATCCCTTTGAGCCTGTGGCGGTCCAAAAGAAAACAGGCAAGTCCTGGAATACCCAGGTGCCTCAATCCACCCAGATGTGTGTTTAAGTTGCCACCTTAGATAAACCATTAATTAACAATCTCACATCTGTCATGGATATCACTCACCCAATCCACGTCTACTAGCATAGCATGGCATAATAAGCAAACATAGAAGTAACTCCCAAAGGTTTGATAATAAACAGGTAATAGGTACTACCTCATCTACTTCCCATCCCACAATTTAATTAGATCCTAATCATGCAATGTGTGAGGATTGATCTAATGCAATAAAACTGGGTAGTAGGAAAGGTATGATCAAAGTGTTACTTGCCTGCAATGTTGATGAAGATGATTCGCACTCAAAACTCTTGATAGATCTACTCGTCACACTCCGGTCAATCTATCGTAAGCAAGCAATGGTAACCACACATAAGCAATCACTCAAAGTATCAGAAAGAACGAAAAAGACGATTCAGAAACATCAAAACCAAGAAAATAACTCTTGCAACATAAAACAATTTCTAACAGTACCAAAATTATTTGAATTTGGCCTTATTAGAATGTTTAGGTCAAGAGCTTCGATAAGCAAAAAGAATCAACTCAAACGGAGCTACGAAACTAGAGTTATGATCAAACGAAGTTTGAATTCAAATCTGATCTAATACAAATTTTAAACTTTTCAAAAACATGTTTAAGTTATTATCCGGATAGAGGGGATCATAACGAAGATGTGGGCGTTGGTTTCTTTGGATTTGGACTAACGAGTAAAAAGTTGTGCTTGTTTGAAGCTCAGGGACTATTTTGTAAATAAAGTATTCATATCTAGGTCCCTAGCCGAAATTACAGAAAAAGAAAAAAACTAAAAGGCGAACGTTCGTTTTCTATACCTAACCAGCGAACGTTTACTAAGTAACCAGTTTTAAAAGAAAAACCGGTTTTTAAACAGAAAACCGAAAAAAAACCTAAATAAAACTGGCGAACCGGGGCGGTTATTACCGGTTCGGGGGAAGAGAACCCGACGGTGGCGGTGGCGTTCGTCGGCGTCTGAGAAGACGGCGGCGGCGGCTCGGGCTTGACCGGAGCGGTGGCTCTGGTGGCCTACGGCGCGGGCGGAGTGGACGGGGAGGGGCGGCGCTGGGCGGCGGGTGCGGTGGTGGCGACGGCGGTGGTCGTCGGCGGCGAGAGAGGTGGCTTCGGGCGGAGCTCGGCGGATCTCGCCGGCGGCGCGAGATGCGGCTACGAGCAGCGGGGAGGAGAGGAACGGGGCCCGGGGCCTCGTTATTTAAGGGGGGGAGGAGGTGGCGTGGAGGAGGGGTCAGGCGAGGAGGACGCGGAGTCCGGCCGGACTCCGGCGGCGGCGCTCCCGTGCGGGAGTCGGTCTCCCGCGGGAGATCGGGGACGGGACGACGGCGAGCTGGGCTGGGTCGCGGCCTGGCAGGAGCTGGGTCGGCCCAGTCGGGGGAAGATTTTTTTGTTTTTTTTAATAAAACATTTTCCACACAAATAAAAACAAACAGAAATAAAAATATTATATAGGCATATAATATATCAAAATTTTCAGAAAAAGATTTTCTACACGGTGAACATTTTTCTTGCATTAAATAAAATACACATAAATTCTAATAATTCAAAAAGTGCTACTGGTCTATTAAAATCCAACAAAAATCATTCTAAAAATACCAAAATGATTTCAAATTAATTTTTTCTCCAATTTTCTATTGTAGGGAATCATGTTACCCTATTTTCCATGTATTTTATTTTTGGAGAAAAATAATTTGAATAAAACTCAAATAACTCCAAATAGAAAATAAATTCAAAAGACTTTGAATTTGATCCTTTGAAACTCCCAACTCATATTTCATATAATTTTAAGAAGTCATTTTATCTTCTCTCATGAAAATCGTTGAGTTGCATAAAGTTTTAGAATTGGAAATATTCTCAAATGAAATTCAAATATTTTCAACACCCCTTGTCATTTAAATATATGGAAGAAGTCATGTTATCTTCTCTCCAGGGTTTAGTGGTAAAAAGAATTTGAATTCACAGAGATCATAAAATGCAAAGGTGAAAGTTTGGGAAAGTCCTGTTATTCCCTCTCATTTAACTTTCAAGAAGTTTCGAATTTCAGTCACTTTCAGTCAATCAATCAAACAGTCAATCAAATCTATCTATTTAGTATAACATTCCAAAATTTAGAATTTTGAGATGTTACACATAAAGCATTATTTTCATGATGCACACGCATAGAAATTTTATTACTCTCCACATAAGCAAATTTCTTCTCATCAATAGTAGTGGGAGCAAACTTAACAAAATAACTATCATGTGAGGCATAATCCAATTGAAAATTAAAATCATGATGACAAGTTTCATGGACATCATTATTCTTTATAGCATACAAGTCATCACAATAATCATCATAGATAGCAACTTTGTTCTCATAATCAATTGGAACCTCTTCCGAAATAGTGGAATCATTACTAAATAAAGTCATGACCTCTCCAAATCCACTTTCATCAATATAATCATCATAAATAGGAGGCATGCTTTCATCATAATAAATTTTCTCATCAAAACTTGGGGGACAAAAAATATCATCTTCATCAAACATAGCTTCCCCAAGCTTGTGGCTTTGCATATCATTAGCATCATAAATATTCAAGGAATTCATACTAACAACATTGCAATCATGCTCATCATTCAAATATTTAGTGCCAAACATTTTGATGCATTCTCCTTCTAACACTTCGGCACAATTTTCCTTTCCATCGTACTCACGAAAGATATTAAAAAGATGAAGCGTATGAGGCAAACTCAATTCCATATCTTTTTTGTAATTTTATTTTATAAACTAAACTAGTGATAAAACAAGAAACTAAAAGACTCGATTGCAAGATCTAAAGATATACCTTCAACCACTCACCTCCCCGGCAATGGCGCCAGAAAAGAGCTTGATGTCTACTACACAACCTTCTTCTTGTAGACGTTGTTGGGCCTCCAAGTGCAGAGGTTTGTAGGACAGTAGCAAATTTCCCACAACTGGATGACCTGAGGTTTATCAATCCGTAGGAGGTGTAGGATGAAGATGGTCTATCTCAAGCAACCCTGCAACCAAATAACAAAGAGTATCTTGTGTCCCCAACATACCCAATACAATGGTAAATTGTATAGGTGCACTAGTTCGGCAAAGAGATGGTGATACAAGTGGTATATGGATGGTAGATATAGGTTTTTGTAATCTGAAAATATAAAAACAGCAAGGTAACTAATGGTAAAAGTGAGCGTAAACGATATTGCAATGCGTTGAAACAAGGCCTAGGGTTCATACTTTCACTAGTGCAAAGTCTCTCAACAATAATAACATAATTTGATCATATAACTATCCCTCAACATGCAACAAAGAGTCACTCCAAAGTCACTAATAGCGGAGAACAACCGAAGAGATTATGGTAGGGTACGAAACCACCTCAAAGTTATCCTTTCTGATCGATCTATTCCTGAGTTCGTAGTAAAATAACATGAAGCTATTCTTTCTGTTCAATCTATCATAGAGTTCGTACTAGAATAACACCTTAACACACAAATCAACCAAAACCCTAATGTCACCTAGATACTCCAAAGTCACCTCAAGTATCCGTGGGTATGATTATACGATATGCATCACACAATCTCAGAATCATCTATTCAAACCAACACAAAGTACTTCAAAGAGTGCCCCAAATTTTCTACCGGAGAGTCAAGACGAAAACGTGTGCCAACCCCTATGCATAGGTTCATGGGCGGAACCCGCAAGTTGATCACCAAAACATACATCAAGTGGATCAATAGAATACCCCATTGTCACCACGGGTATCCCACACAAGACATACATCAAGTGTTCTCAAATCCTTAAAGACTCAATTCGATAAGATAACTTCAAAGGGAAAACTCAATCCATTACAAGAGAGTAGAGGGGGAGAAACATCATAAGATCAAACTATAATAGCAAAGCTCGCGATACATCAAGGTCGTATCACCTCAAGAACATGAGAGAGAGATGTCAAACACATAGCTACCGGTACATACCCTCAGCCCCGAGGGAGAACTACTCCCTCCTCATCATGGAGAGCCCCGGGATGATGAAGATGGCCACCGGAGAGGGATTCCCCCTCCGGTAGGGTGCCAGAACGGGTCTAGATTGGTTTTCGGTGGCTACGGAGGCTTCTGGCGGCAGAACTCCCGATCTATTGTGCTCCCCAAAGTTTTTAGGGTATATGGGTATATATGGGAGGAAGAAGTACGTCGGTGGACCTTCGGGCTGTCCACGAGGCAGGGGGCGCGCCCAGGGGGTGGGTGCGCCCCCCACCCTTGTGGGCAGCCCGGGACTCTCCTGGTCCAACTCCGATACTCCATGGGCTTCTTCTGGTCCAAAAATAAGTTCCGTGAAGTTTCAGGTCAATTGGACTCCGTTTGATTTTCCTTTTCTGCGATACTCTAAAACAAGGAAAAAAACAGAAACTGGCACTGGCACTGGGCTCTAGGTTAATAGGTTAGTCCCAAAAATCATATAAAATAGCATATAAATGCATATAAAACATCCGAGGTTGATAATATAATAGCATGGAACAATCAAAAATTGTAGATACATTGGAGACGTATCAGATAGCTGCTGCGGAAGGGGACGATATCGAAGATGAACTCTTTGCTTCGGAAGTTGTCTGGAGATCCGAAGACGACCTCCAATGTGATTGAGCCCGAGCAGTGGGCCTTTACACCTGGTATAACTCCTTTAAAGGTAGTTTTGGTGGGCTTGATCCTTGATGGATCGATGCCCATTTTGCGCATTGTATCCTGATAGAGCAGGTTGAGGCTACTGCCACCGTCCATGAGGACTCATGTGAGGTGGAATCCATCAATTATTGGGTCGAGGACCAGTTCGTCTGAACCACCATGATGGATACTGGTCGGATGGTCCATGCGATCGATGGTGATCGGGCATGACGACCATGGGTTAAATTTTGGGGCGACTAGCTCTATCGCATAGATGTCCCTGAGCGCGCGCTTGCGCTCCCTCTTAGGGATATGGGTAGCGTATATCATTTTCACCGTTTTGACTTGAGGGGGAAACTTCTTTTGTCCCCCTGTGTTTGGTGGACGGGGCTCCTCGTTGTCATTCTAGCTTTGCGACTCCTTCTCCTTGTCTTCGGCATTTAACTTGTCGGCCTGTTTGAAGACCCAACAACTCCAGTGAGTATGATTGGTTGGTTTATCAGGGGTGCCATGGATCTAACATGGACGATCGAGTATGCGGTCCAGGCTGGAAGGGCCCTAATTATTTCTTTTATATGGCTTCTTCCGCTGACCGGACTTGGAGCCACTGAAACTGGCATTGACCGCCGTGTCATTAGTATTGTCACCATTGTTTCGACACTTGTGCCTATTGCATTGGGGCTTGTCGTTGCTATTTCTGGCTTCCGAAGTGCCAGGTTCACTTGCATTGTTATTGCTACGGGCTAGCCAGCTATCTTCGCCTGCTCAAAAACGGGTCATAAGCGCCATGAGGGCTGCCGTGGACTTCGGCTTTTCTTGGCTGAGGTGTCGGGCGAGCCATTCGTCCCGGATGCTATGTTTAAAGGCCGCAGGGGCTTCGGCATCCGGAGTGTCGACGATCTGGTTCTCTTTGGTTAAGAACCTAGTCTAGAATTTCCTGGCTGACTCTCCGGACTGTTGAATTATGTGACTTAAGTCGTCGGCATCCGGAGGTCGAACATATGTACCTTGGAAGTTGTCAAGGAAGGCTTCTTCCAAGTCCTCCCAGCTGCCAATGGAGTTTTCAGGCAGGCTGTTCAGCCAGTGCCAGGCTGGCCCCTTGACTTTTAGGGGGAGGTATTTGATGGCATGAAGATCATCGCCGTGGGCCATATGAATATGGAGAAGAAAATCCTCGATCCATACCACGGGGTCAGTTGTCCCATCGTATGATTCGATGTTCACAGGTTTAAATCCTTCAGGGAATTCATGCCCTATTACTTCATCAATGAAGCAGAGGGGGTGTGCGGCGCCTCTATATCAGGCCACATCATGACGTAGTTCGGATGGAGTCCACCTGCGGCATTCGGCCCAGGCGTGATTAGATTTGTCACGTCGAATAGATAGCTGACGTCGCGTGTCGAGGCACGCCTCGCGATCCGTAGATCGATCTGGTATGTCCTGCTCTACTGTCCAGGTCTTGCTGTGGGTCATATGTATATCCCCGGCCTGTTTCATCTCTACCTTCATGGCGAGGTATTATGGGCTGGTGTTCGGCTCGAGTTACCGCTTTGTCCTGGCCACGTGGTGGTCGGTCAGCCGCATTGTGCGCTAACGGTACTGGCTCCAGCGCCTCGTCATCGAATTGAGGTAGCAATTTGCGCTTCGGGTAGCTTTTGGTTGGGTGCTTGAGGTCGTATTCTTCTGCTGCCAGGACATCAGTCCATCTATCATTAAGCAGATCTTGATCAGCTTGAAGCTACTGTTCCTTCTTTTTCAGGCTCCTTGTAGTGGCTATTAGCCGTTGCTTAAAGCGCTCCTGTTCGAGAGGTTTCTCGGGCACGATAAAGGCTTCGTCGCTGAGGCTCACCTCATCCTCGGAGGGTGCAAGATAATTAATGTCCTCTGAGTCTTCGTTTGCAGCCTGTTCATCAGGGCTAACTCGCCCATACTCCCGATTGTCTTGTTCGGAGTTTTGCTCGACGGGGTTTTCTTGGTCTTCGACATCATCCGGGGTGTTGTTGTCTCTCGTGTCAGTATTGTTGTCTTTGTCGTGGCATGATTGAGAGCGGCGCTGTTGGCGCTTTTGTTGTATCTCGGGAGGTTTATCCTCTACTGGATTTTTCTCTTTATCGCTATCACCCTCCTTGGGTGCATCCACCATGTACACGTCATACGAAGAGGTGGTCGTCCAGCGTCTGGTAAATGACGGGTTTTCGGCCTGCTCCTCTCCGGTGTCGTCGTCCATGCCGTCGATGTCTTCGGAGCCGTAATCGAGCATGTCAGTTAAGTCCTCTACTGTGGCGTTGAAGTGGGTGGTGGGTGGGACGTAAAATTCCCCACTCTCACCCCTAGTCCGGGTTAGGCGTAGTTCGGACGTTATTCCTCCGTAATCACGAGGGAACGCATCAAGTCCAGAGCTTTGCTTAAAGGTGAGGTTTGTTGAGGGAGAAAAGAATTCGTGGAGTATGGCGGGAAGAGAATTCCCTGGCCGAGCTCACACGATGCTGACTACAAGAGTTCGGAGCCGGCGTCCGGGGAAGAGTCCGGCTTGGTGATGGATGCCGGTGATGCTGCTTCCTCCGGCTCTCCCGTACTGGGCCTAGTGGCCAATGATAGTCCGGCGGGCTTAGGAATCCCGTCTTCGGTACGAGCGAGGCACTCCGGCTCTAAGGCCAGAGCGGAGGTTGGGGTCGTGAATCCTTGGAAGATCAAGTCTCCTCGGATATCAGCGACATAATCCAGGTTTCCAAAACTAATATGGTGACCTGGGGCGTAGTTGTCGATCTACTCCAGATGGCCAAGCGAGTTGGCCCGCAGAGCAAAGCCACCGAATACAAAGATCTAGCCTGGGAGAAAAACCTCCCCTAGGGCAGCATCGTTGCAGATGATGGATGAAGCCATCGAACCTTCTGACGGCTACACAGTGGAACTTTCAATGAAAGCACCAATGTCGGTGTCAAAACCGGCGGATCTCGGGTAGGGGGTCCCGAACTGTGTGTCTGAGGTTGATGGTAACAGGAGACAAGGGACATGAAGTTTTACCCAGGTTCGGGCCCTCTTGATGGAGGTAATACCCTATGTTCTTCTTGATTAATATTGATGAGTATGGGGGTTACAAGAGTTGATCTACCACGAGATCATGATGGCTAAAACCCTAGAAGTCTAGCCTATATGATTATGATTGCCTCTACGGACTAAACCATCTATTTTATATAGACATCGGAGGGGACTAGGGTTGTACGAAGTCGGTTACAGAGAAAGGAAATAGTACATCCGGCCGCCTAGCTTGCCTTCCACGCAAAGGAGAGTCCTATCCAGACACGGGAGGAAGTCTTCTATCTTGTTTCTTCATGGCCCAATAGTCCGGCCCACGTCACACGGGCCAGACGCCCGAGGACCCCTTAGTCCAGGACTCCCTCAATTGTGGTTTGGCAAGGAACCCAAGTTGTCATTTCTTAAAGTTTGGGGCTGCGATGCTTATGTGAAAAAGCTTCAACCTGATAAGCTCGAACCCAAATCGGAGAAATGTGTCTTCATAGGATCCCAAAGGAGACTGTTGGGTAGACCTTCTATCACAGATCTGAAGGCAAGATATTCATTGCTAAGAATGGATCCTTTCTAGATAAGGAGTTTCTCTCGAAAGAAGAGAGTGGGAGGAAAGTAGAACTTGATGAGGTAATTATACCTGCTCCCTTATTGGAAAGTAGTTCATCACTGAAATCAGTTCCAGTGATTCCTACACCAATGAGTGAGGAAGCTAATGATGATGATCATGAAACTTCTGATCAAGTTACTACCGAACCTCATAGGTCAACCAGAGTAAGATCCGCACTAGAGTGGTACGGTAATCCTGTTCTGGAGGTCATGTTACTTCACCATAACGAACCTATGAACTATGAGGAAGCGATGATGAGCCCAAATTCCGCAAAATGGCTTGAGGCCATGAAATCTGAGATGGGATCCATGTATGAGAACAAAGTGTGGACTTTGGTTGACTTGCCCGTTGATCGGCAGGCCATAGAGAATAAATGGATCTTCAAGAAGGAGAATGACGTTGACGGTAATGTTACTGTCTACAAAGCTCGACTTGTTGCAAAAGGTTTTCGACAAGTTCAAGGAGTTTACTACAATGAGACCTTCTCACCCGTAGCGATGCTTAAGTCCGTCCAAATCATGTTAGCAATTGCCGCATTTTATGATTATGAAATTTGGCAAATGGATGTCAAAACTGCATTCCTTAATGGATATCTTAAAGAAGAGTTTTATATGGTACAACTAGAAGGTTTTGTCGATCCAAAAGGTGCTAACAAAGTGTGCAAGCTCCAGCGATCCATTTATGGATTGGTGCAAGCCTCTCGGAGTTGGAATATACGCTTTGATAGTGTGATCAAAGCATATGGTTTTATACAGACTTTTGGAGAAGCCTGTATTTACAAGAAAGTGAGTGGGAGCTCTGTAGCATTTCTTATATTATATGTGGATGACATATTGTTGATCGAAAATGATACTGAATTTCTGAATAGCATAAAATGATACTTGAATAAGAATTTTTCGATGAAAGACCTCGGTGAAGCTACTTATATATTGGGCATCAAGATCTATAGAGATAGATCAAGACGTTTAATTGGACTTTCACAAAGCACATACCTTGATAAAGTTTTGAAGAAGTTCAAAATGGAACAAGCAAAGAAAGGGTTCTTGCCTATGTTACAAGGTGTGAAGTTGAGTCAGACTCAATGCCCGACCACTGCAGAAGATAGAGAGAAAATGGAAGTCATTCCCTATGCTTCATCCATAGGTTCTATCATGTATGCAATGTTGTATACCAGACCTGATGTGTGCCTTGCTATTAGTTTAGCAGGGAGGTACCAAAGTAATCCAGGAGTGGATCATTGGACAGCGGTCAAGAACATCCTGAAATACCTAAAAAAGCACTAAGGATATGTTTCTCGTTTATGGAGGTGACAAAGAGCTCGTCGTAAACGGTTACGTCGATGCAAGCTTTGACACTGATCCGGATGACTCTAAGTCACAAACCGGATACATATTTTTAAATGGTGGAGTTGTCAATTGGTGCAGTTCCAAGCAGAGCATCGTGGCGGGATCTACATGTGAAGCGGAGTACATAGCTGCTTCGGAAGCAACAAATGAAGCAGTCTAGATGAAGGAGTTCATATCCGATCTAGGTGTCATAACTAGTGCATTGGGTCCAATGAAAATCTTTTGTGACAATACTGGTTCAATGACTTGGCAAAGGAATCCAGATTTCACAAGAGAACCAAGCACATCAAGAGACGCTTCAATTTCATCTGCGATCAAGTCAAGGAGGGAGACATAGAGATTTGCAAGATACATACGGATCTGAATGTTGCAGACCCGTTAACTAAGCCTCTCTCACGAGCAAAACATGATCAGCACCAAGACTCCATGGGTGTTAGAATCATTACAATGTAATCAAGATTATTGACTCTAGTGCAAGTGGGAGATTGAAGGAAATATGCCCTAGAGGCAATAATAAAGTTGTTATTTATATTTCCTTATATCATGATAAATGTTTATTATTCATGCTAGAATTGTATTAACCAAAAAATTAGTACATGTGTGAATACACAGACAAACAGAGTGTCACTAGTATGCCTCTACTTGACTAGCTCGTTGAATCAATGATGGTTATGTTTCCTAACCATAGACAAGAGTTGTCACTTGATTAACGGGATCACACCATTAAAGAATGATGTGATTGACTTGACCCATCCGTTAGCTTAGCACGATGATCGTTTAGTTTGGTGCTATTGCTTTCTCCATAACTTATACATGTTCCTATGACTATGAGATCATGCAACTCCCGAATATCGGAGGAACACTTAGTGTGCTATCAAACGTCACAAGGTAACTGGGTGACTATAAAGATGCTCTACAGGTGTCTCCGATGGTGTTTGTTGGGTTGGCATAGATCGAGATTAGGATTTGTCACTCCGAGTATCGGAGAGGTATCTCTGGGCCCTCTCGGTAATGTACATCACTATAAGCCTTGCAAGAAATGTAACTAATGAGTTATTTACGAGATGTAGCATTACGGAATGAGTAAAGAGACTTGCCGGTAACGAGATTGAACTAGGTATTGAGATACCGACGATCAAATCTTGGGCAAGTAACATATTGATGACAAAGGGAACAACGTATATCGTTATGCGGTTTGACCAATAAAGATCTTCATAGAATATGTGGGAGCCAATAAGAACATCCAGGTTCCGCTATTGGTTATTGACCGGAGACGTGTCTCGGTCATGTCTATATAGTTCTCGAACCCGTAGGGTCCGCGTGCCTAACGTTCGGTAACGATTGGTATTATGAGTTTATGTGTTTTGATGTACCGAAGATAGTTCAGAGTCCCGGATGTGATCACGGACATGACGAGGAATCTTGAAGTGGTCGAGACATAAAGATTGATATATTGGATGACTATATTCGGACAACGGATGATTTCCGGGGGTCACCAGATAATTATCAGAGTGCCGGGGGGTTATCGGAACCCCCGGGGGAACTAATGGGCCAACATGGGCCTTGTGAGAGAGAGAGGAGGGAGCCTTAGGGTTGCCCCCCCCCCTCCTGAGGAGTCCGAATTGGACAAGGAGAGGGTGGCGCCCCCTCTTTCCCTCCCGCTCTCCCTCTCCTTCCTTTCCCCTTCCTCCTCCTAGTTGGACTAGGAAAGGGGGAGCCCTACTCCTACTAGGAGGAGGACTCCTCCCCTCCTTGGCGCGCCCCAGGGGCCGGCCAGCCTCCCCCCTTGCTCCTATATATACGGGGGCAGGGGGCACCCTAGAACACACAAGTTGATCATTGATCTCTTAGCCGTGTGCGGTGCCCCCCTCCACCATAGTCCACCTCGGTCATATCGTTGTAGTGCTTAGGCGAAGCCCTGTGCCGGTAGATTCATCATCACCGTCATCACGCCGTCGTGCTGACGAAGCTCTCCCTCGACACTCAGCTGGATCGAGAGTTCGTGGGACATCACCGAGCTGAACGTGTGCAGATCACGGAGGTATCGTACTTTCGGTGCTAGGATCGGTTGGATCGTTAAGACGTACGACTACATCAACCGCGTTGTCATAATGCTTCCGCTTACGGTCTATGAGGGTACGTGGACAACACTCTTCCCTCTCATTGCTATGCATTACCATGATAGATCTTGTGTGTGCGTAGGAAATTTTTTGAAATTATTGTGTTCCCCAACCGTTTTCCCTTTATCTTTGAAGGGAAAATCATTGGCATGGAATAGGCTATGCGATGATATTGAATCTTGGAATTGGAATTGATTGAAATTGAAATTTCACCACAAAAAATTATCCTATGCATCTAGTTCATCATGATCGGAATTATATATATAGTTTTTGGCCTCGTGAAGGAGAAAGTATTGCTCTAGCTTGGGGGAGGCTTAAGTCAATGTTATATTCATGCCCCAATCATGAGCTCTCGAAGGAAAGTATCATTCAGAATTTTTATGCTCGGCTTTCTCATGATGATCGATCCATGATTGATACTTCTCATCTTGGTTCCTTTATGAAGAAGACTATTGAATTCTAGTGGGATCTTTTGGAAAGAATTAAACGCAACTCTGAAGATTGGGAACTCGACGAAGGTAAAGAGTCAGGTATTTGTAAGTGCATCTAGTGCCACCCCTAGTTGGTTTTGGAGTATTGACGACAAACCTAGTTGAGGGACTAATGTGTTTGTGAGAATTGCAGGATAACACAGGTAGAAGTCCCTCATTGATTCGGTTTTCCTACCAGAGATGACCCCTAAAAATGTATGAAGACATTGATGTCAAAGGTGGTATGTGAAGATACTCACATTGAAGACTATGACAAGAGAAGACATCGCATGAAGCCTATGGAGCTCGAAGACTTAGATCTTTTGTAGTTCTGTTTCTTCTTTGTTGAGTCATAGGAACCACAGTACTATTAAGTGGGGTCCAAGTGAACCAGTCAGAATGACTGAAGTGATGCTTAACCAAAACCTATGTCTTCGAGTGAAGACTATGAGAGCGAAACTTGTCCAGAGTCGGACAAGTCAGCTTTGCTTGTAGCCCAAGTAAAGCTGTCGTGTGTGTATGAAATCTGACCGTTGGAACACGTGTCAATTCCTTAGTGACCCAGGGTCATTTCAAACAAATCAGGTCGGGTTGCCTAGTGGCTATGAATAGCCCACCCCCTACAACCATAAACGGTTGGCTGCTCAGAGTTAGAGTACGGCTTTTGTCGTTTGAGAGCAACCCACCTCGAAGCCTTTGAGAGAGAATTCCTTGCGAGGATAAAGCCCTAACCACCCAGAGCCAAAGAGTGTTAGGCATCACTTAAGTCTTCTTGTCTGTGTGATCTGAAGACTTATTACACTTGAGGACTATGAATCCTCCAGCCGGTTAGGCGTCGCGTTCTGAGCATCCAAGAGACATTGTGGATTGCCGGTGAACGAAGTCTGTGAAGGTTTGGGAGTCTACCTTGAAGACTTACCAGAGTGATTGGGCGAGGTCTGTGTGACCTTAGCTCAAGGGGAATACGGTGAGGACTGGGTGTCCTGAGCTGCGTGTTCAGGACTGGGTGTCCGGGACTGTGTGTCCTCAGGTTTAAATACCTAGCCGCCCTAACCAGACGTACAGTTGTCACAGCAACTGGAACTGGTCCAACAAATCATTGTCTTCAACGAGTCACTGGTTTCATCCTTCCCTTCCCTTTACTTACTGTTGGTCCTTGTGAAGTCATTGTATGATTGCACTATCTTTTGTCTTCACTGAGTGACTGCGTGTTCTGTTTGGCTTCATAATATCTTCCTACCTGATCCTTACTACATTGCTGCTATTAGTCATTGTGCTTTCACTCCATTGAATACTTGACTATGGTTTGCCTAGTGTAGTCTACCTTCCGCTGCATGGTAATAGGTTTATTTCTATCGTTTGTCTTCATAACTTCCACGTTTTGAAGACTTTCATAAAAATCGCCTATTCACCCCCCCTCTAGTCGATATAACGCACTTTCAATTGGTATCAGAGCAAGGTACTCCCTTGTTCTGTGTGATTCGGTTTAACCACCTGGAGTTTTAGCTATGTCGACTGCAGGGATAATTAAAGTCTCCGCTGCGTGCCCCGTCTTCGATGGAACTGAATATCCCTACTGGAAGAATAAGATGCGCATGCATCTTGAAGCCATTGACGTCGACCTATGGTATGTCGTCAAGAACGGCGTTCCCAAGGCTGGAGAAGGTGTCACTGCTGCTGATGTCAAGAAGTTCATTCAACTGGACTCTACTGCCAAGAATATCATCTGTGGTCATCTGACCAAAGGACAGTATGGCCGCGTGAGTGCTTTGGAAACATCTAAGCTAGTCTGGGACTGGCTCTCCAAGGTCAACGAAGGCGTCTCAACCCAGAGAGATCAGAGAATCAGTGTCCTTCGCAACCTCTTCAACCGCTTCAAGAGAAATGACAATGAGAATGTCCAGCTCACGTTTGATCGACTCACTGACATCACAAATGAGCTTCAAGCCCTTGGCGCTACTGAGATCACCAAGCATGAAGTCGTCAAGACACTACTGAGATCACTTGACAGTTCGTTTGACACCCTAGCCCTGATGATTCAAGAACGTCCTGATTTCAAGACACTCGATCCGTCTGACATACTTGAGAGGCTCAACACACATGAGTTTCAGCTTTCTGAGAAAAGAGATATCTACGGTCCAAACTATGGGCGAACTCGTGCCTTGAAGGCAAAAGCTGTCTCCTCATCTGAAGAAGAATCTGACAGCAGTTCTGATGATCCTGAAGACATTGGAAGGGAACTTGCTATGCTTGTGAAGAAGTTCCAAAAATTCACCAAGAAGAAAGGTTTCAGAAAGTCTTCACGATCAAGCTCAAGGAATGATGAAGCTTCTGCTCATGACTACAAGAAGAAAACATGTCACAAGTGCAAGAAACCTGGCCACTTCATCTCTGAGTGTCCGCAGTGGGACAATGAGAACAAAAAGAAGAAGAAGAGCAAGGAATATGACTCTGACGACAAGAAGAAGAAGAAATACTCAAAGTCTTCTTCCAAGTCTTCCTCAAAGTCTTCATCACACAAGAAGAGCTCATCTGGCAAGGCACGTGCGTTTGTTGGCAAGGAAATGGATTCAGAGGAGGAGTCCGCTTCTGAGGAGGCGGAGGTGGAGTCTGAGGAGGAGTCCGATTCTGGCGTCGCAAGTCTGGCTACAGCATACGTTGCCAAGTCCATCTTCAACACTGAAGACAATGACTTCATCACCGACACCGATGCAAATGACAAGGACTACTCCGCTCCTACCTACTGCTTCATGGCACGCGGTGCCAAGGTAAACACACGCACTACTCACTATCAAACATCTAGTGACGATGACTCTGATTGTGGTTCAAAACCCAGCTACAAAACACTTGCTAAAATTGCAACTGAACAACAGAAAGCCATGGAACATATTCAAAAACTGTTAGACAAAAGCGATGATCTGTTAGGCGCTGAAATGACTCGATCTGAGTCCTTAATTGAAGACATAAAAAATCTTCACGTTAAGTATGAGGAACTTGAAAGTCGTCATGAAACGCTCTCAACAACTCATGAAAAGCTTTCCTATGATTATCTTCAAAGGAAGCAAGATCTTGAGAAATTGAGAGCGGCTCATGAAGATCTTCAAAAGGAAAATGAGTCACTTCGCGCCAAACAGATCAGTTCCGCTCAGGAAGGATTTGAACCACCATGTCTTAAATGCATTGAGCGTGATAATACTACTTCTGTTGCTGAATGTTCTACTGCTGCTACTGTTGCAATATCTTCAACTGTTGATGTGGAAACTAACCCCTCTGCTGAGGATACCACTGCTATTGCTGATGAGAATGCTAGGTTGAAGACATTGCTTGAAACAGGGATGTACAAAAGTCTTAAAGGGCATCAGACACTATGTGATGTCCTCAAAAAGCAGATCTTGAACCGAAACCCGAGGAAAGAGGGTGTTGGGTTCGTAAGGAAAATGAATGCTGATGGCTCTTACTGGAAACCTGAGCAGTACCCCAAAACCACATGGGTTGCTGCAAAGGAATCTTCAGCAGATCCATCCACTCTATCTGGCTTCACTTGTGCAAACCCCATTGTCATTGATGAATCCTTTGATGCAAACTATAAACTGTTTAAGAATCAGAATGGTGAAGTGTTTGCCAGGTACATTGGTACTAACTGCAGGAATGGACCGCCTATGAAGAAGATCTGGGTTCCGAAAAAGTGTCTGGAGAATCTTCCTGTGAATGTCATCATGACACCACACGTGAAGAAGACAAACCCCAGACCACAGGCTTCATACGGTCCAAAGGCTTCATACAGACAGAGGACTCACCTGAGTCGCACTAACGCAAATGTTTTGCAGGGAAACCATACTCAGGCCTATGAATATGAGCGCGGTTCATCAAACCGCCATGTTCATAAGACCAAGAACTATTCTACTTATTCTTATGAGTACTATTGTCCGCCTGCAAGACTGTTTGCTAGGGCTCCAAAGCCAAAGTTCTCAGATGCTGCACTTAGACTTATTGCTTCTAAGCCACCCTTGAAGATGTGGGTGGCTAAGAAAGCTTAACTCTCTTTTGCAGGGAAAGGTCTCCAGCAGAAAACCAAAATCGTCTGACGCTATTGCTGGGGACCTTAAACATCTTGTAGGGCGCAAGATCAAATGCCCGAATGGTCTTACTATGTACTTCGTTCCTGAATCGCTTGCTACTCTCCCTATTAGTCCTAATCTGGATCTAAGCTTTCATAACCCACTGGTTCGTCAAATGTTTTTGCTTCACAATTCTCTTCGTGAAGCCTATCCCCCTAACTGCACTGTAGGGTACGACACCAGCGTCTTCAGAATGGATTATTGATAGTGGGTGTACCAATCACATGACTGGCAAAAGAAGCCTTCTTATGGACTCAACCTTACGTCCATCCGACAAGAGTCACATCACATTTGCTGACACTGGTAAAAGTAAGGTATTGGGTCTAGGTAGAGTTGCAATCTCAAAGGATCAACACATGGATAAAGTCATGCTTGTTGAATCCCTTGGCTTCAACTTAATGTCTGTCTCAATGCTTTGCGATTTGAACATGATCGTAATGTTTGGAAAATATCGCTGCCTTGTTCTAATGGAATCTGACAAGTCTCTAGTGTTTGAAGGGTATCGGAAAGATGATTTGTACGTGGTAGATTTCTCAGCAGGACCACAGCTTGCCGTATGTCTTCTAGCAAAAGCTTCAGAATGCTGGCTCTGGCATCGGAGGCTAGGGCATGCTGGCATGAGGAACCTCCACACCCTTGCAAAGAAGAAGCATGTCATAGGCATCGAGGGCGTCAAGTTCAAGAAAGATCACTTATGCGGTGCCTGTGAAGCAGGAAAGATGACGAGGGCCAAACATCCCTCGAAGACAATCATGACAACCACTCGACCCTTCGAACTGCTCCACATGGATCTTTTCGGTCCCACTCATTACTCAACTCTTACTACTACTGCTTGTCTCTATGGCTTTGTCATTGTTGATGATTATTCTAGATATACTTGGGTGCACATAATCCTCTACAAGACTGAAGTGCAGGATGTCTTCAGACGCTTCGCCAATCGAGCAATGAACAACTATGGCGCCAAGATAAAGCACATCAGAAGTGACAATGGCACTGAATTCAAGAACACTGGCCTTGATACATATCTTGATACTTTGGGCATCACACATGAATTCTCAGCTCCGTACACGCCACAGCAGAATGGCGTCGTCGAACGCAAGAACAGAACACTCATTGAGATGGCCCGAACGATGCTTGATGAATACAAGACTCCAAGAAAATTCTGGCCTGAAGCCATTGATACTGCATGCCATACAATCAATCGTGTTTATCTTCACAAGCTTCTGAACAAGACATCTTATGAGCTCCTTACTGGCAAGAAGCCAAATGTCAGTTACTTCAGAGTATTTGGCGCCAGGTGCTGGATCAAGGATCCACATCACACTTCAAAATTTGCACCAAAAGCACATGAGGGTTTTATGCTTGGATATGGAAAGGATTCGCACTCCTACAGAGTCTTCAATCTCTTTCATTATAAAGTGGTTGAAACAGTGGATGTGCGGTTTGATGAGACTAACGGTTCACAAAGAGAGCACCTGCCAAATGTGCTAGATGAAGTTCCATCCAGCGAATCAATCAAGCTAATGGGAACTGGAGAAATCATACCCTCTGAAGCTCAACCTGAAGAGGAACTTATCATCTCCGCACCTGATCAACCTGAAGACAATGCTCAGCCTGAAGACAATCCCACTAACAATGACAATGAACAGCAAGAGCAAAACCTTCGCCCTGTACATCCTCGTGTTGCCAATGAAGTGCAGATTGAGAGAATAATTGATAGCATTAATGCACCTGGTCCGCTCACTCGTTCAAGGGCAACTCAGCTAGCAAATTTCTGTGGGCACTTCGCATTCGTCTCAATAACAGAACCCAAGAAAGTTGAAGAAGCCTTCATGGAACCTGAATGGATTCAAGCTATGCAAGAAGAGCTTCAACAGTTTGAGCTGAATAATGTATGGGAACTGGTTAAGCGTCCTGATCCTCGGAAGCACAACATAATAGGCACCAAATGGATATACCGCAACAAGCAAGATGAGCATGGTCAAGTTGTCAGAAACAAAGCTCGTCTCGTTGCTCAAGGATATACTCAAGTGGAAGGCATTGACTTCGATGAAACATTTGCTCCTGTGGCTCGACTTGAAGCCATACGCATACTGCTGGCCTATGCAAATCATCATAACATACTTCTATATCAAATGGATGTGAAGAGCGCCTTTCTCAATGGCAAGATTGAAGAAGAAGTGTATGTTGCACAACCGCCTGGCTTTGAAGATCCAAAACATCCTGACATGGTATACAAGCTCAACAAGGCACTGTATGGCCTCAAACAAGCCCCTCGGGCTTGGTATGACACACTCAAATACTTCCTGAAGAGCAAAGGCTTCATACCTGGTTCCCTCGACCCCACTCTCTTCACGAAGACATATGATGGTGAACTGTTTGTGTGCCAAATATATGTGGATGACATCATCTTCGGCTGCACCAATCAGAAGTACAGTGAAGAGTTTGGATATATGATGCAAGAGCAATATCAGATGTCCATGATGGGAGAGCTGAAGTTCTTCCTCGGTCTTCAAATACGACAGCAACGCAACGGCATCTTCATATCTCAAGAGAAGTATCTCAAAGATTGCCTGAAGAAGTTCGGTATGCAAGACTGCAAAGGCTTCACGACGCCAATGCCAGCCAAACATCATCTGGGTCCCGACGACAATGGTAAAGAGTTCGATCAAAAGGTATACCGCTCCATGATTGGTTCTTTACTTTATCTATGTGCATCTAGGCCAGATATTATGCTTAGTGTTTGCATGTGTGCTCGATTCCAAGCGGCACCAAAGGAGTCGCATCACTTAGCTGTGAAGCGAATTCTTCGATATTTGGCTCACACCCCAACTCTAGGATTATGGTATCCAAAGGGCTCAGAGTTTGATCTGGTTGGATTCTCGGATGCTGATTATGCTGGTGACAAGGTGGATCGCAAGTCTACATCAGGCACATGTCACTTTCTGGGACGATCACTTGTATGTTGGTCTTCAAAGAAGCAGAACTGTGTATCTCTCTCCACTGCTGAATCTGAATACATTGCTGCTGGATCTTGCTGCGCTCAGCTTCTGTGGATGAAGCAAACACTCAAGGACTATGGCATTCATCTGAAGCAAGTGCCACTCTACTGCGACAACGAAAGCGCCATCAAGATTGCCAACAACCCAGTTCAGCACTCGAAGACAAAGCACATTGAAATTCGTCATCACTTTCTCAGAGATCATGTTGTGAAGGAAGATATTGATATCATACACGTCAACACTGAAGAGCAATTGGCAGATATCTTCACCAAGCCCTTGGATGAGAAGAGATTTTGCAAGTTACGGTGTGAGCTAAATATCCTGGAATCCTCAAATGTCCTGTGATCAGGCACACATCCTAACACTTATGCATATTGATGACTTAGATGTGCAACACACGAAGTAAAGTATATCTTCAATCAATGTAGACATACATTCTAAGTGTGAATACATTAATGTGGAATTTGACTTCGGAACGCCACGATAATTGTGCGTCGTGTCTGGGTCTAATACTTCCTATACGGTGGGTAACGCCACCACCAAAGGTTCTGTTCGAAGTGTTTCACTCATGGCGTTACATTTGCTATGTCTTCACATTTGGTTTGTCTTAAATTTCAACATGTCTTCATGATTATCTTCACTATGTTGAATATATATATACTAGTGTTCTGTCCTCTACAGCATTCACTTATAGCTATGTCTTCATGTTGAGTCTTTTGAACTAAGTGAATGTGATCGGACCCTAACCTCTCTATGCTTTCTATCTCAAACTCCATCTCTCCAAGTCATATGCATTCTATTGAAACTGTCGAATGTCTTCTCTGCGTCCTTGTCAGCAGAAGATACAGAGACAAACATTAAGTCCGTTTTCAATGCTCATTCCTTCACCTGAAACCCGGAGAAGTGGGAACAACCACCCGACAATCCAGGCGTGCGTGGGACGTGGAACAACCTCCAACATGCTGCATGATGGCCACGTGTTCCTCAGATGTGAATCGCCAGGGGCACCTGTGTAATAACACTGAGCCGCCCCTGTCCCTATAAATACACGCCTCACCGCAGTCATTATCTCTTCTTCCACTCTCGCACGAACCCTAGCGCCACCGCTAACTCTCGACGACGCCGGCGACGAAGCGCTTCGCTGCCGCAACCTCTCCGACGCCGTCCTCACGCCGACCGCGGACATCGTCCTCTCCGCCGTCGCCATAGGTGTCCTCCGTCGCCAAGTTAGGGCACGGACGATCGAACTGCTCGGCCTCCTCTTCCACTCCGTCTAGCAGTTCTTCGTGTGGTAAATAAAACTTCCTTTTTACAGCCCCTTTGATCCTATAGCTTCGTCACTTTCTACCACAAGCAGTTTCTGTTCACACAAGTTGGATCTCTTACATACTGCATCTCATAATATGCCTAGTATATTCACTTGTACTTCACAAAGTAGTTAGATTCCTCACTTGTACTGATCCATGGATTCGTACAAATCTGGAACCAACTCCTTATCTATGAGTGAATGTCTTCGCACGATGAGGTCAATGTCTTCTAAACTGATTTATCTTCAAAATCTTCTGAGAATGCATATGACCTCTTCCCCTTCCCTCGCACCTTAATGCTGTCACAGGTACATGTCCGTGGGAGAATCCCTTGGTTCTCATAGTCTGCATTCATTTGCAGAATTCTTACAGCATCATATAAATTCTCCCGAAGCCAGTTCCTGTTTGTCCAGCAAACGAAAGCCCTTGAAGCCTTTGAACGTATTGAAGCCTTTCAGGTTAAAATTCATGGCTTCAGAGAAAGCTGCAAGGAAGGGAGGCAGACAGCATCGTGGCGGAACATCAAGAGATCTGCCTGATGACCTCTCAGAACTTTACAAGACAGATCCTGAAGAGGATTATAATCAGCGCAAGACCCGAATCCAGTGGATTCGAAGATATTGGGCAGAACAATGGTTCAAATACCGGTTTGTGACCCAAGAATATGCTGAGAAAAATGCCATCAAGTGACCGTGGGGAGACATCCTATACAAGAATCTTCAACCCAGGTCCAGAGAAGAAGCCATTGAACAAGGCTTCTATCCCTGCATGGTCCGCCGGCCACAGCCTGCAGATGCACACCCATCGTCGCTACTATGGTGCCGTGACGACAATCTGTTCAAGCGCAACTTCCAGTTTGCTAAGAACTCAGCGAAGCAGAACAAGAAGTCTTTGGGATTAGACTTCAACCCTGGTCCCTCTGCTCCCCGTGCCGATGGAACTCGCGAAGCTGAACCCAATCTTCTTGGGCCCTTCTACAACCTTGAAGGTCTCATCACCCATATAGTGGTTCAAGGGACTGCCGTAAATGAGCCTGCAGATCACGCTGACTTAGAGGAAGCGCCTGCAGTGCTAAAGCTAAAGAAACTGAAGCAGCCCAAAGCTTCCAAGCCTGCCTCTGCACCAAAAATCTCACGAGCGAAGCCATTGGCAACTGCACCTCCTGAAGACAGTGTGCAGTCTGAAGATTTGTCACGCATCTCCAAGCCCCAGAAGGTCAAGATGCCTCTGCCACACACCGGCCAAGAGCTGACAGCTGCTGCCATTCTGCGCAACGATGCCATTGATCTGTCCAGTGATGAAGATCTTGCAGATGACGCTCTTGAGCAACTCATCAAGAGCAAAGAAGAAGCAGAAATCTTCAATGATCTGCCTCTCTTTGACGTGACAATCATCCACAACTTCATTGATGAGTGGTTTGACACGCCCAACATCAGCTTCGAAGATCTGCAACTACCCATTGGCCTCAGTGTCGCCTTCCATGGCGCCATTGCTTCAGAGCTAGCTCTCGCTCAGCGCATCGTCGAACTGAAGCAAAAGATTGACTATGAAAAGGCTCAGTTCAAGAAGCATATGGCCAAGCTCAGCGTGCAAGAGGTGAAAAACTTCAAGATTATGCTGCACGAGCTCAAAGAAGCCTTTCTCAAGAAACGCGCAGAAGCTCAGGGTTCTCGGGAGCGCATGAAGAGCCTGGCTGACAAGTGTGTGCAAGGCTACAACGAGGCTGAGAAGCGCAAGGCCCTTGGGCGTCCGGGCATTGATCCCAGGATGGCTGCTAAGCAGAAGAAGAAGCCCATTGTGGCCGAACCCAACGCACCAAGGCAGGAAGCAGATCCCATTGTCTTCCCAACTAGCATGACTGGCTCGAAGCCAAAGGCCCGGTCAACCGCTTCAGAGCTGAAGAAGACGAGGACTGCTGAGGCTGAAGCCAGGAAGAGGAAACATCCTGAAGCCTCTGCTACTGCCCCCTCCAAGAAGAAGAGGAAGACCAAGAAGGAACGGGCTGCTCCCACAGAGCCCTTGATTGTTGAACCCATCTCCATGGTTCACCCTGACGCTGAACCGCAAGAACGTCAACTGACTGTCCATGAGCCTGCTTTCACAGAGGCTCATGAAGCTGAAGACTTTCCAGCAGCTGATCCCATCGCTGCTGAAGACATTGGTCACCATGACCATGTTGAAGATGATGCAGTCCTTCCTCAGCTCGAGCACCAACAGGTATCATCGCCTGTGCTAACGCACAGCGAACTCATCAGCATTGGTCGTCCTCTGACGCCAATTGCTCAGGATGCTTCATGGGCTGATCGCCCACAAGAGGAAGAAGACTTTGAGGCCCAGCCAACTCCAACTCCACAGGCGTCGCCAGCGTTGCGCAGGCTTCGCAAAGGACCAAGGCCTCCAGTCTCTGAGTCTGAAGCTAAAGCTGCTGAAGACATTCCGGCTGCATCAGCCGATGAAGAAGAAGCCCCAAAAGCTGCTACTCCCCTGTCCCACCAAGAAGCTGTTCTCGAGGAGAACGTGACTGTGACCGACCCTCCAGCTCGTCAAGTGGAGGTTGAAAATCTTGAGGCTGCCACCACCAACACCAATGAAGCCACTGACGCTGTCATGGCTGAAGCTAATGTGGAGCCTTCACCAACCCAAGCACCAGAAGTCAGCGAAGCCACTGATCCCACTGCTTCTGTTCCTGCGCCTGCTGCCGGTCCTCAGTTCGACTATCATGTTGAGCACAGGCCTCAGGTACAGAAGCCAATCCCAAGATTGCCCAGGTTTCCAGGTCCTGCATCAGCACCTGGATCCTTCAATGTCAATGGCTTCAGAGCAGACAACACATTCTTCAATAGCTCCAGGAACCCCTACTCAAGGGAAAGAATATCATCTGATCGGTTCTGGAGCTATCCGCAGCGAAGCTATTACTCCTGCATTCTATACAATCAAGGTCGCATCTTCCCACACAAGCGTCTTGACATTGAAGCAATAGCTGGTCTGCCCTGTCTGGAAGAAGCTCTGGATTGCTTCAAAGAGGTTGGATTGCTGCCGTTCGTCACCGATCAAGAGCATTGGAATGAAGAGTTGCTGCTCCAATTCTATGCCACACTTCACATCCGCGGGTACAACAGAGATCCGAAGACTTGGGTCCTGGAGTGGATGACAGGAAACGTTCATCACGAAGCCAAAGCCTTTGACATCATTGAGCTCACTGGTCTACCCACTCCTGGCGATCTCTATGAATCTGGCTGTCAACTTCACAGTGAAGCTGTGGAGAGCATCTTTCAGAAGCCTGAACCTAACATGAGTCAGATGCTCAGTATGATGAAGCCATTGCCCCAAGATGCTGCATATCCCAAAGAGTTCTTTGTTGAAGACCTAGAGTATCTGCCAAGGACTATTTATCACATCATAAGGCGAACTCTCTGGCCCATCAAAGGACACTCTCCACATGCCAAGCTGGAAGGTGCAATGAAGACTTTGGTCTTCTATATTCTTCATGGCAAATGCTTCAATGCACAGGACTTCTTCATTCGCCAACTTGCTGCATCAGGCTCTGATCTTTTTGGCTTGAAGTTCTACGCCCCATGGGTAATGCGGCTGATCAAACTTCACTCCGCTATCTCATATCAGCCATCTGCTCGCAATCATCGGATCTTTCTGCCTGATGTGGATATGTCTATTGAAGCCATCTATCCTGAGCCTGCCAAGGAACCTCTAAGTCTTCAGAATGCGGAGCATCAAAGTTTTTCTCAGAACATTGAAGGAGTTGAAGCAGTCACTCGTGTGTATCCTTTGGCTGGAACTACACGTGCACCACATCCTGCCCTTACTGAAGCCACCGACAGCACAACTGCCCAACGACCCAAGAAGCGCACTCGTGTTCTTAATGACCGAGAGCTTCTGGTGGCTCTTCATCAGAAACAGGATAGGCATCATGACTGGCTGAAGCGTCAAATGCAAAGCCTCTTGGTGGATGTCAACCGCATTCGCAATCTTGCCACCAAGAATGCTTTTGTTGCCCATGAAACCTCTCGACGCACATGGAAGGGGCTGACGCTGATGTGCTCTGAAGATGATCTTCAAGAGGATGGCTTCTCTGAACGCTTCAAGTTTGACTCCACACCTCCTCGAAGGGAAGTGCTGCGACGCACTCCATCTCTTGAAGACTCTAAGTTCTCTTCCTCTGCTGCAACTGTGAATGCCAGAGTGATCGAGGATGAAGACGATGCCACTTCACCGCCACCTCCTTCAGCACGCTTCGACACTGCTCCAAGTTCTTCTGCACCGCCGAACACCACCGACGACCCTGCTGCTTCACCTACTCTTCATGGGAACGAGTAGATGCTCTATGTCTTCAAACCTTTTTGGTCCTTACTGACAAAAGGGGGAGAAGCATATGAGTTTGATAGTCTTCAAGCGGGTCCATATGGGCGGGTGCTTTATATTTTGCTTTGTGTTTACAACTCTCGTTTTGATACATTTGGTTCTTTGAGTTGTAACACTTAAACTCAATGGTCGTCTGCTGCTTATTTGCCACTTTGTGATGCGATGATAAATTCCGCATGTGCGACGATAAATTCCGCACTTAGATCATTTTGCAGACGTCCATTTTCCATTATGCATGTCATTATCTTCACATATCTTCACATGCATAATGAATTGTCATCATAAGTTGAAGAGGAGCTCCACAAGTACAGCCTGCCATGTGCATTTTCATTCCAAAAGCAAATTACTTATATGCACATCTTCAGGGGGAGCCCTTGCAACTTATGAAGACAATTCCTTATCCTTTACAATTTCACATATTATATTCCCTGTTGAAAACTTCAACTAGTTTGTCATCAATCACCAAAAAGGGGGAGATTGTAAGTGCATCTAGTGCCACCCCTAGTTGGTTTTGGAGTATTGACGACAAACCTAGTTGAGGGACTAATGTGTTTGTGAGAATTGCAGGATAACACAGGTAGAAGTCCCTCATTGATTCGGTTTCCTACCAGAGATGACCCCTAAAAATGTATGAAGACATTGATGTCAAAGGTGGTATGTGAAGATACTCACATTGAAGACTATGACAAGAGAAGACATCGCATGAAGCCTATGGAGCTCGAAGACTTAGATCTTTTGTAGTTCTGTTTCTTCTTTGTTGAGTCATAGGAACCACCGTACTGTTAAGTGGGGTCCAAGTGAACCAGTCAGAATGACTGAAGTGATGCTTAACCAAAACCTATGTCTTCGAGTGAAGACTATGAGAGCGAAACTTGTCCAGAGTCGGACAAGTCAGCTTTGCTTGTAGCCCAAGTAAAGTTGCCGTGTGAGTTTGAAATCTGACCGTTGGAACACGTGTCAGTTCCTTAGTGACCCAGGGTCATTTCGGACAAATCAGGTCGGGTTGCCTAGTGGCTATAAATAGCCCACCCCCTACAACCATAAACGGTTGGCTGCTCAGAGTTAGAGTACGGCTTTTGTCGTTTGAGAGCAACCCACCTCGAAGCCTTTGAGAGAGAATTCCTTGCGAGGATAAAGCCCTAACCACCCAGAGCCAAAGAGTGTTAGGCATCACTTAAGTCTTCTTGTCTGTGTGATCTGAAGACTTATTACACTTGAGGACTGTGAATCCTCCAGCCGGTTAGGCGTCGCGTTCTGAGCATCCAAGAGACATTGTGGATTGCCGGTGAACGAAGTCTGTGAAGGTTTGGGAGTCTACCTTGAAGACTTACCTGAGTGATTGGGCGAGGTCTGTGTGACCTTAGCTCAAGGGGAATACGGTGAGGACTGGGTGTCCTGAGCTGCGTGTTCAGGACTGGGTGTCCGGGACTGTGTGTCCTCAGGTTTAAATACCTAGCCGCCCTAACCAGACGTACAGTTGTCACAGCAACTGGAACTGGTCCAACAAATCATTGTCTTCAACGAGTCACTGGTTTCATCCTTCCCTTCCCTTTACTTACTGTTGGTCCTTGTGAAGTCATTGTATGATTGCACTATCTTTTGTCTTCACTGAGTGACTGCGTGTTCTGTTTGGCTTCATAATATCTTCCTACCTGATCCTTACTACATTGCTGCCATTAGTCCTTGTGCTTTCACTCCATTGAATACTTGACTATGGTTTGCTTAGTGTAGTCTACCTTCCGCTGCATGGTAATAGGTTTATTTCTATCGTTTATCTTCATAACTTCCACGTTTTGAAGACTTTCATAAAAATCGCCTATTCACCCCCCCTCTAGTCGATATAACGCACTTTCAGTATTAATCTTAAGTTTGATTGTGTTAAATCTTTTATGAATATCGATGCTTTTCAAAAGTTTAACACTAAATATGGACCTGACTCTGAGATAGTAGCCTCCTTTTGCGAATCTTTTGCTACTCACGTTGATCTACCTAAAGAGAAGTGGTTCAAATACAACCCACCTATTAAAGAAGAAATTAAAGAACTAGTAGTTGCTAAAGATGAAACTATTATCTATAATGTTGATCCAGTTGTTCCTACTGCTTATATTAAAAACCCACCTTTCCCTGTTAGGATAAAGGAACATGCTAAAGTTTCAACTATGGTCAATAAAAGTTATATTATAACACCTAAACCAGCTGAACAAATCAAGGTAGAACCTAGTGTTTCTATGGTTAAGGATCTCCTGGTTGAAAATATAGATTGGTGTGTTATTTACTTCTTTGATGAAGCTGCTAGAATTGCCAAACCCGATGAAAAGATAAACATAGACCTGTTGTTGGCATTCCTGTTGTCTCGGTTAAGATAGGAGATCACTGTTATCATGGTTTATGTGACATAGGTGCTAGTGTGAGTTCTATTCCTTTTACCTTATGTCAAAAAATTATGAACGATATAGCACCCGCTGAAATAGAAGACATAGATGTTACTATTAAACTTGCTAATAGAGACACCATCACACCACTTAGGATTGTTAGAGATGTTGAAGTCTTGTGTGGAAAATAAAATACCCTAATGATTTTCTTGTTCTTGGTTCCCCACAAGATGAATTTTGTCCCATTATCTTTGGTAGACCTTTCTTGAACACCATTAATGCTAAAATAGATTGTGAGAAACAAACTGTCAGTGTTAGCTTTGGTGATGAGTCTCATGAATCTAATTTTTCCAAGTTTAGTAGAAAACCTCATAAAAAGAATTGCCTAGTAAGGATGAAATTATTGGTCTTGCTTCTATTGTTGTACCTCCTACTAATCCTTTAGAACAATATTTGCTAGACCATGAAAATGATATGCATATGCATGAAAGAAATGAAATAGATAAGATTTTCTTTGAACAATGTCCTTTACTTAAACACAATTTGCCTATTGAAACTCTAGGAAGTCCTCCTCCACCTAAAGGTGATACTGTGTTTGAATTAGAACAATTGCCAGACACTTTGAAATATGCTTATCTTGATGAGAAGTAGATATATCCTGTTATTATTAGTGCTAACCTTTCAGAACATGAAGAAGAAAGATTATTGAAAGTCCTGAGGAAGCACCGAGCTACTATTGGATATACCCTTGATGATCTTAAGGTCATCAGTCCCACTCTATGTTAGCACAAGATTAATATGGAACCTGATGCTAAACCCGTTGTTGATCACCATCGTCGGTTATATCCGAAAATGAAAGAAGTGGTAAGAACGGAAATATTAAAACTTCTGGAAGCATGTATAATCTATCCTATAGCTAATAGTAGATGGGTAAGTCTTGTTCATTGTGTCCCTAAGAAAGGAGGTATTACTGTTGTTCCCAATGATAAAATGAACTTATTCCACGGAGAATTGTTACAGGCTATAGAATGGTAATTGATTTTAGAAAACTAAATAAAGCAACTAGAAAAGATCATTACCCTCTGCCTTTTATTGATCGAATGCTAGAAAGATTATCTAAGCACACACATTTTTGCTTCCTTGATGGATATTCTGGTTTTTCACAAATACCTGTTTCTCAACCTGGTCAAGAAAAGACCACTTTTACTTGCCCTTTTGGAACTTATGCTTATAGACGTATGCCTTTTGGTTTATGCAATGCACCTACTACTTTTCAAAGATGTATGACTGCTATATTCTCTGACTTTTGTGAAAAGATTGTTGAGGTTTTCATGGATGACTTTACGTTTATGGGATGTCTTTTGATGATTGTTTGAGCAGTCTTGATCAAGTTTTGCAAAGGTGTGAACAAACAAATCTTGTCTTGAATTGGGAGAAGTGGCACTTTATGGTTAATGAAGGTATTGTTTTGGGCCATAAAATTTCTGAAAGAGGTATTGAGGTGGACAAAGCTAAGGTTGATGCAATTGAGAAAATGCCATGTCCTAAAGATATCAAAGGGATTCGTAGTTTCCTCAGCCATGCCGGTTTCTATCGGAGGTTTATTAAAGACTTTTCTAAAATTTCTAGGACTCTTACAAATCTTTTGTAAAAGGATATTCCATTTATTTTTTATCATGATTGTTTAGAAGCCTTTGAAACACTCAAGAAAGCATTAATTTCTACACCTATTGTTCAACCACCTGATTGGAACTTGCCTTTTGAAATTATGTGTGATGCTAGTGATTATGTTGTTGGTGTTGTTCTAGGACAAAGAGATGATAAGAAACTAAATGTTATTCATTATGCTAGTAAAACTCTAGACAGTGCTCAAAGAAATTATGCTACTACTGAAAAAGAATTCGTAGCAGTGGTGTTTGCTTCTGATAAATTCAGGTCTTACATTGTTGATTGTAAAGTTATTGTTCACACTGATCATGCTGCTATAAAATATCTTATGGAAAATAAAGATGTTAAACCTAGAATCATTAAGTGGGTTCTCCTGTTACAAGAATTTGATTTGCATATAACTAATAGAAAAGGAGCGGAGAACCCCGTAGCTGATAACTTATCTAGGCTTGAAAATAATCTTGATGACCCAAAACCTATTAATGATAGTTTTCTGTTGAGCAATTAGCTGCAATAAATGTCTCTCATAACACACCTTGGTATGTTGACTATGCTAATTATATTGTTGCTAAATACATACCACCTAGATTTACATACCAACAAAAGAAAAAAGGGCTTATTCCATATGTGCCCCCAATTCCTTAGTTGTGCTCAGTTTTCCCCACGCTTCAAACTTTTGCTCACTTTTCCCCATTCCCTTAACTGAAACTCTCACAAATGTTCATAACAGATGTTTGCCATCTTGGCCATTAACTGACTTGTGGGGCCACGTTGGACTCTATTGACTGTGGCTGTGGCTTCGCTGGTTGGGCCGTGTTTGTGTTCATAGGACGGGCCCGTTAGTTTGTTGGTAATAAATTAAAAAAGCCTGCTATCGATGGATGCAGCCTGCTATGCATGCCCGGCTTTGGCATCGATGTAGCCTGCTATGCATGCGAACACCGCCACGCACGCAAGTGACCTAGACCTAACCGCATGCATGCATGCCGCCACGCACGCATTGATCCGTGCCGCACGATTACCTGCGGATTCAGTCGCTCCGCAGCGTCGTTTCACGCGTCACAGGCATACATGCCGGTGGCAGAAGGGGCAGGCTGCACGTACGGTCACGTCCATATGTCGAGGCATTGGTTACGCCGCAGGCTGCATGCATGCTCGTGAATGGGAGGCAGGCAGCCGCCAACGCAGAGCACGCAGAAGGGGAGGCAGGAAGCCGCCAACGCAGAGCATGCAGAGCACGCAAAGCACGCTCGCATCGATTCACGTTCACACATTGATGATCGCATCGGTTCACGCACGCATTGAGTCACGATCTACGCCGGCCGTTTGCGCATGTACCCACTTCGTCTCCCCCGGCTATTTAAACTGCCCTCCATTGCCTCTTCTTCTATAGATCCATCTACGCCTCCAACTTCTTCTCTTCTTCCCCCAAAAGCCAAAGTCGTTCCACTCAGCGAAGCGAGCAAGATGCAGAACAACGGGCCGACGTTCCAAGCGCCGCCCACCATGCCGAAACGGCGGTACCCCGCCAACATCGTCGTCGAGGAATCCCTCCGCGTGTGGGCATTCTCCCGCTAGAGGGGAAGCACTGAGCTTGCACGGGGGTTCCTCCATGCGGGCTTCCACCACCTCCCGGCGGGCTCGCCGCCCATGTTCAACCTCGTGGAGCAGCGTCCCCGCGCCAACGCTCCAGTGGTAGGGCTCGTCGTCCACTTCACCAACAGGTTCGATGCCTACTACCTGCTCGGCAAGGTGTATTGGTGTGGGTGCGAGTTCATCGCATTCATGACCTATAACATCTTCACCGACTTCGAGAGCGTCTTCCCCACTCGCAACCGCATGCACAGCCTCCCGTACTACCTCGGCGACAACGGCCTTGAGGAGGAGGAGTACTGAAGCCGGCGGCGAAGAAGACGGTGAAGCCGGCGGCGAAGAAGACGGTGTTGCCCTAGCTACCCTATCTATCTACTCTGTAGTGTGAGTTTGGTGTGTGTGTTGCCCGAGCTATCTATGTAAGGTTAAACTATTATCTATCGGTGTCTATGTAAGAACTTATGTTGCCCTAGCAACCCTATCTAAGTTAAGTTATGTGTGTTATATTAATGTTTTGTTATGTTTGTATTTTGTTTGTCCCAAGTTTAGACACGGCTAATTGGCGTGGGAAAAAATAACCAAACAAACTAAATGATGTGTTTATAGATGCCTTCTAAAAATAAGAACATATTGTACATTTGTACACGGCTTTGGTTTGAGAGCTCTGTATTTTTTAGGTATTCAAAGAATACTTTGGTTTTCAGAAATACTGAAGTATCAAATACTTTGAGATATTTGGCTTTAGTCAAAAGTGTAGTTTTAACTACACTATGTTTGAAGTATATAAAAAAGAGGGTTAGACCTCTTTTTCTAATCATGAAGTATTGGTTCGCTAGGCATAATAATACTGCGGTTTGCAAATACTTTGATTCTAAAAAATGAAGGGACCCATAAAGGAAAGCCAAAAAAATCCTCAATGAGATAGAAGAGATTGGGCAATCAAGTTAATGAAAAAAGCAATCAGAAACAAAAAAGAACAAAGCAATCCTTCCTAAACAAAAAAAGAAACATCGCTTGTTTCTGGGCTTCTTTTTGGGCCAGCGAACTAGGTTTTTTTTAGCAGAACTAACGAACTCGAGGACAAGATTTTGGCAAGTGCGAGAGAGAAGAGATGAACTTGATGTATATTCCTTGTGCTGCTCAAGTAATACTTACTATCATCTGACGAGCTATGGTATGATTCAATACTCGAGGTTATTAGCTAACAAAATAATCCTATCACTGAACTGGTGTTGTTTTCTACCGAAACTGAAAGTGTCGAAACTTAACAGTAAATTGCATACATTCAGTGGTCGACAGTTGCACTAAACAGAGTTGCATTTGAGATAAATAGACTTGGATTCCTAAATAGTGGCAACAACAGTAGACAAACATCTCTAACGAGAGATGGCCATCAAGTAAAAAATTCCTAGAGCAAGTATTCCTAAAGCTATCAGATTGGATTGCTTCTTCAACTCAATCAGCTGCTTGAAGTTCTTGTTCATCTTCTTCAATTCCGTCTTCAGTTCGACATCTACCACCGTCGGGTATTCCGGACGCGCTGCTGCTGCCGGAGCGGCACTGTCATGGGGCAGATTGGACTCGCAGATTGCATTCCCCCTCGAATCCAGCAAGCCCGACCCTTGAAGCCTCTGGATGTAATCATCCATCCACTCGAAATGGTGGCATTTCTTCACGATCTAAAAATGAAATCATGTAACCTAAATCCAAATCTGACAGATTTTTTGAGAAATTAGAGATAAAGGATGCGAGGAAAACTTAGATCTAACCTGCCCCTCCGGCTTGCTCTCGCATTTGACGAACTCGCGCCCAAAATTCCCATTCTTCTCCTCCTTCGAAGTCAACTGCTTCAGTGGCACAGTCCGTGGGCAGTCAGGGCATCGAGTCATCGGCACTGGACCATACACCGGCCACGTGGAACGGGGGGCTGACGAGGAGGTCGACATATCGCCCAAGAGGAAGAAACAGAGGAATTGCTCGAGAGGAAGAAGAACGAGAAGATGGGGAAAGAAACAGAGGAATTGCTCGATCTGCTCGATGCCTTTGTCTGCCAGATGGAGAAGAGGAGAAGGGGAAGCTATATTGACAATTTGCCACATTGTATTTTGCAGTTTCAATTTTTGAACCAACTCTTAACACTAACATGTGGTCGTCATGTGCGAAAAATACAATTTCATATGTAAAGTGGGGCAGATCGTAAAAAACACGAGAAGGACAGTGCAGTAGCCAATTAGGATGCATCACGCGGATCGCGCATGCCTGCCCCACATCTGACGGGTGGTGTTTGGCGCTTGGTAGGATCCGACGGCGCACGTTCGACGCTAGGGTTTGGAGCATTTCTGCGGGGTTATGAGCGAGTCAACGGGGTAATTAGGGTTTAGAGTTTGAAAAAAAATCAAAATAATTAAGAAAATCAGAAAAATCTCCATAGCTTCATTTTGGAGTGAGTAAGAAGGATCTGAACTTACTTTTTCATTTTCATATCTAAAATGTGTTATTTGACGGTTTTGAATTAAAAGCATATTTTTTTTCAAAAAAATGTAGTAATATGAATATTAATCAATAAATAGTGAGACTTCGTTTTTACCCTATATATATATGGAACAAGTGTTAATAAAAATATATATGCCTCATTTAGGCAAGGTCAAAAAAAACTTGATTTCAAATAGGGCTGTTTACCCTAGTTTTCGAGCTTGTTTCTGCACATTTCTCATTCAGGCTGTTCACCTACAAATATTGGACTTCAAATACTCGATCAAATACACCGCACAGAGCAATGAACCTCCAATGTTCAACTTAAACTTTGACTCGAATCCAAATTTTGGCCCAAATTGAAATATTGATTTAAATTCAAATTTTGATGGAAATTTGAATTATGACTCAAATAAGAAACAAAAGTAGAAGCAACATTATTACAACTGATAAGTTATCACAGTAGCTCAAATCTACCAAGTTTTAAGATGCCAACATCTTAATACAAATCTACCAATTTTTAAGCGATCCACTCGCCCTCAAATTGACAACACAAACATTTCCCAACAACTTAATTCAAATTTTCGACTTGCTCCTTGTGTTTGCAGCTGGCTTCACCATCTTGCTCCTGGTTTCCCTAGTTGAGATGCTCTTTTCTTTCAGAATCTTGTTCCTTTTGATCTTGGGCTTTACTTGGGGTTTTCCTCATGGAGGTGCTGATGGAGTAGTTGCACTCGCCGAGCACTTGACGACCATTTGACGGTCATCTATGGGTTCAGTAATCTTTAAAGGCATAACTGGAAAAATTACGCCCTCCTCTTCCTCTCTTATAGATTCAAAACCATCAAAGGCCATGGTTTCAAAATCTTCTGCTTCCTCATCTCTTGGCCTTTTCTCCCTAGAGCTGGTAAATAAAATTATAAGCCATAGGCAAAAAAGAGAGCAAATGCAAACAAAAGGGTAGCTGCATTCTACAAAGGGTGCAAACACATACCAAGATCTTCATTTGCTGCTGCATTCTCCACTGCTTCATTTGCTACTGCATCTTCAGTCTCCATTGCTGCTGCATTCTCCTCAGCATTGGCTGCTGTCCATCTTTCCTCCTCTCCAAATGATGCATCCACTACATTGGTACAAAGCCTAGCAATATGCCCCAGAACTCCACATTTTTTGCAAGCACGCTTCTTTGGTAGACGACCCTCCTCACCTGCTCTAATCCTCTGGTTCCTTGGTCTTCCTGGTGGTCTAGTAATGACAGGAGTGTGGAGTTTGAACCCTGGATCTACTATGTTCCATTGATCTTTCCCCAATAGTGCAGGCACATTGTCAGCATAAGCAGCCATAAATTTGGCAATAGAGAAATACTCAGAGCAATATTGATTAACTTCACCATCTGCACCCCTGATAATGGTCGTCAGATGTAGGGCATGTATGCATCTACAAGTACATTCTCTAGTACTTAGGTTCACAGGATACCTCCATACCCTATTTTTAGTGTCAGTATAGGTAACCTCTCCCTCATATGTACCAGATCAAATACATTTCATCTTCAGTCCTCTTGCCTTCAAGTGAAATGCCTTAATCAGTGGTGGGAGCATTTGATGACCAACATATTGTGTTTCTGCAATTCTTTTGCGAAGAGCCATCTTTATCATGATCATTTGCCTCATCTTGTCAAATGCTTGCCACAACAAGAGCCCTTTCACTGACTTGAACTTTGAATTGAAGCATTCTGCAAGGTTATTGGTCACATAATCTACTTTGCAGATTTTGTTGAATTTGCTTCTTGACCACACCTTGCCATGATGTGCATCTATGTACTCCTTCACAAGAGGATTTTGAGCATACAACACTCTCAAATGGTGTTCATGCTTCCTTTTGCTGCATGTGTATGATGCTGGCCATAAGTTCTCATCATAAACTTTACCTTTGAACTTCTTTTTGAAATTATGCGCTAGGTGTCGCATACATTCCCTATGCTCCACTCCAGGGAATACAATTTCCACTGCACTCTCTAAACCCTTGCAAGCATCTGTGTGTACAGCTAAACCTAGGGGTGTGCCTATAATGTTGCGCAACTGCTGCAGAAATGAGACCCAACTTTCCTCAGACTCTACCTCCACCACACCAAATGCAACTAGGAATAGCCAGTTGTGTCCATCAACTGCAGAAGCTGCTACTAGCTGTCCTCTCCATCTTCCAGTCAAATGTGTAGCATCTACAGCCAAATAGGGCCTGCAACCATCTAGAAACCCCTGCCAGCAAGCCTTGAAACAAACAAAAGCCCTTCTGAAGCACTCCTTCTGAAATGACTTCCCTTTTATTTTGAATGGAACTGTATGCTTGTCAATCTCTACAACACTCCCTGGACTTGCCATCTCCACTTCAGCTTTGAAAGTGTAAAGCAGCTGAAAACTATCATTCCATTGACCATTAATTCTGTCAAGAGCCTTTTCCCTAGCATTGAAAATTCTCATGTAAGGAATTTCTATCTTGTACTTCTCAAAAAGCTTCCCATGAAGTGCTGTTGGACCAAGTCCAGGTTCTTCTCTCAGCCAATCCAATATAGCATCTGCCACCCACCTAGTTTTTGCTAGCTTGGTTTTGGCCTTCCCCCCTCCCCCTCCAGGTGGACAGGTGTGCTTGTGTGGGTTTTTCTTTATCTGAAACAAAATAAAAGGGTAAAGAACAGTTAAGAAACCTTACTCAACAATCTGAAACTAAATTACTAACTGAACTTGGATTACCTGAATATATTTGCTCTTTCTCATACGAGATGCATGCAACTTCCACCTACACGTAGGATATGGACAAAAAACTATGAACCTTGCTGGCTCACTCCTTTTAATCTTATAGGTGTTTTCAGATATAATGCACCATGTTGTCACTACATTCCGACAGTCCACCATTGATTGGAAAATGGTACCTACACTAAGCTCAGGTTTTTCCCTGTTCCACTCAATTGTTGGCATGTCATCACCATCGTATTCATCCTCGATTAAGCTGTCCATGTTCTCCACCTTCTCTTCATCGTCAGTGTCATCAAACCTAGCTTGGCTGATGGGCTCCTCCATATATTCGTCATCCACTGCTTGCTGACCGGCTACATCGACCAGTTCAGGAAACATCATCTCGTCTTCATCATCATTTGTAGGCACTGCCTCGTCAGGTTCTACATCTTCTTCTACACCAACTGTAGAAGGTACACGAGAAGCAGCAGCTGAATCGGAACCAGAATTGGCAGCAGGCATGTTGTGGCTCCATGAACCACTTGCTTTACTTGGTGTCAACCTACAAGGAGTGCCGGGGTGCTGGCTATTAGCACAGACAGATGATGTCTGAACTCCCTTCCCCTTCGCCCGTTCTGCGCGTGGCTGAAGCACATCGATTTGGAGTTTACCGAATCGGCAGCCAGCAATCCCAGCAAAAAGCAATGGCATATGATCGTGGCAAGTTAGTGGGAGAAATCTTTGCTCGTCACTACTGAAGTAATTCAGTTCAACAGCATCGGCATCACTCCAGGGATAGGTGTTTCAGAGCTCAGCTCGCAAATCTTTGAAATACATACTGGTTTCTACCACTTTGGGATAGAAAAATGATGAAATCAAATGCGGTTTAGTACCATGCAACATACTAGTTTCCATTCTAATCGCCAGCCAGAAAGCCAGCACGGGATCAATACTATTTCATTGGGGAAGGAAACAAAGGCTTCAGTTAGCTGGGTAAAATTGAGCACAAATTCGAACGATTCAAGCAAACAGAAGTCAAATACGGCCTACAATACGACGGAGAACGTCAATTTCAGAGGAAACAATGCTTACCCAGGTTTAATCCATGAATTATCTCCCGCGGATTCGACCCAATCCTCTCCACGATCGACTGCATTCCGGGCGTCCTCACTCAACATCCCTATGTAATCCCAGATGGGGGTGGGCTATATCTGGCGGAGACGCGGCGTCGCCGACGAACGGACGAGGGCATAGGGTGGAGGAAACAACTACGGTGGATGCGGCAAGACGCCGGCGTAGGGGGCGGGGCGGCGCTGTGCAGTGCGGCCTGTCTAGATCTGTTTCAGATTCAGACAAGCTTCCCAATATGTGTCTCCTTGCGGTCCCACCCGTCAGCAAGCAACAGTCAGACGAAGACTCGGCCCCACTCGTCAGCAACTAACGGCCAATGGACGGTCAAGACGGCAAACGCCCGCTATGAGCATTTGTGAGAGTTTCAGCTAAGGAAGAGGGGAAAAGTGAGCAAATGTTTGGAGCGTGGGGAAAAGTGAGCACAACTAAGGAACTAGGGGCACTAATTTAAATATCCCAAGAAAAAAATTCTTTCATGATTTAAGACATTACTTTTGGGATGACCCACATCTTTATAAAGAAGGAGTAGATGGTATTATTAGACGTTGTGTACCTGAGCATGAACAGGGACAAAATCCTATGGAAATGTCACTCCAAAGCTTATGGAGGACATCATGCGGGAGAGAGAACTGCTCACAAGGTATTGCAATCTGGGTTTTATTGGCATACTCTCTTCAAGGATCCTCGTAAGTTTGTCTCATCTTGTGATGAATGTCAAAGAATAGGTAATATCAGTAAGCGTCAAGAAATGCCTATGAATTATTCACTTGTTGTTGAACCATTTGATGTTTGGGGATTTGATTACATTGGACCCTTTCCTTCCTTTAATGAGTATACTAATATTTTGGTTGCTGTTGACTATGTTACTAACTAGGGAGACACTATTCCAACTAGTAGTGCTGATCACAACACCTCTATTAAAATGCTTAAGGAAGTTATTTTCCCAAGGTTTGGAGTCCCTAGATATTTAATCACTGATGGTGGTTCACACTTCATTCATAGTCCTTTCCATAAAATGATTGCCAAGTATGATGTTAACCATGGAATTGCATCACCTTATCATCCTCAGTCTAGTGATCAAGTTGAACTTAGCAATAGAGAAAGAAAATTAATTTTAGAAAATACTGTCAATAGGTCCCGAAAGAATTGGTCTAAGAAATTAGATGATGCACTTTGGGCTTATAGAATAGCATATAAAAATCCTATGGGTATGTCTCCTTATAAAATGGTTATGGAAAAGCTTGTCATTTGCCTCTTGAGTTAGAACATAAAGCTTATTGGGCAATTAAAGAACTCAACTATGATTTCAAACTTGCCGGTGAAAAGAGGTTATTTGATATTAGCTCACTAGATGAATGGGGAACCCAAGCTTATGAAAATGCCAAGTTATTTAAAGAAAATGTTAAAAGATGGCATGATAAAAGAATCCAAAAGCGTGAGTTCAAGGTTGGAGAATATGTTCTTTTGTACAACTCTCATTTCAGATTCTTTGCAGGAAAACTCCTCTCCAAATGGGAAGGACCCTATGTTATCGAGGAGGTTTATCGATCTAGAGCTTTCAAAATAAATAATGCCGAAGGTACTAACCCGAAGGTTGTTAATGGGCAACGAATAAAACATTATATCTCAGGTACGCCCATTAATGTTGAAAGTAATATTATCCAAACAATAACACCAGAAGAACACATAAAAGAAACCTTCCGTAACACTCTAGAATTGTGAAAAAGAGGAGGTACGTGATACGGTAACTAATTGGACTCCGAAAAATCTGCAAAAATATTTTTGTCAGTTTTGGAATATTAAAGAAATTAGGAAAATAAGAAACTACCAGGAAGGTGACCCTGGTGGGCACAAGACACCAGGGCGCGTCAGGCTTGCCAGGTGCACCCAAGTGGGTTGTGCCCACCTCGAGTACCTTCCAGACTCCGTTTTTCTTCTGTTTGCTTGTTTCCCAAGATAAAAAATGTTTATATACCCCCCCCCAACCTATTGACCACCGTATCGCGGAGAAATCTCCTGTTTTCTTTTCCTTGTTGTTCTCTACCAGATTTGAAAATATGTCATCTCAAAGTTCTGAGGAGGATTGTCCAGTTACTTATCGGCCTCTAGATAAGAATATCTTCAAGGATACCTATCCCTATATGTGGTACACTGATGAGGAAGATGAAGATGAACCAGTCCTTCCTTGTTTCAAGAATGAGAGCATGGAGGCGTTATGCAGGAGGATAATAAAGCTCGTGACGGAGAATGATGAGTTGAGGATAGATAACTCTATCCTCCGGCATAAGTTGGAGGAAAAGAAGGACAAACCCTCCACTTCATCGCCACCACCTCCTTCTTCATCACCAAAATAAAATTGAGTATCGGGTATGGGCACTCCCCTTGGCTTCTGCCAAGCTTGGGGGAGGTGCCCCGGTATCGTATCACCTCCACTATCTTTTACCTTTACTTATCTTAGTTCGATCCATAGTTATCTTTTGCTTTAGATGAATAAAAGTTTAGTTCGATCCTTTATCTTCAAGACTTTTCTTAGTGATCTATATTTGTAATCGTGTACGAGATACATAATAAAGTTTAGTTTGAGCTTTGTTTTCTTTACTTTCATGTTTCATTAAAAAGAAAGGAATTAAATGAAAAGGATCATATGCTAATCTTATGGTAAGTAATGACACCACATAAGGAAAAGTACAAGTAGAAAATTTTATTGGAGATTGACAAACATAGCATTAGTCAATGATGAAATTCATGAAAGAATTAATAAGGGAAGAGAAGATTCACATGCAAATACACTATCTTGGAAATCTTTCGTGATTTTGAGCCCCCATCAAAATATTATATGCCAAAATTGTTGACGTTGGACAAGGAAGATAACGTAATGATTTATGTTTGTTCATATTCACAAAGAAGTTATATCGTCATAGATCCTTTAACATGAGGTGCTTGCCCCCTCCCATCTTTGCTAGCCAAAAATTCTACACTACGTAGAGATACTACTTGTGCATCCAAAACCCTTAAATCCAAATCTTATTTTCAAGAGTCCACCATACCTACCTAAGGATTGAGTAAGATCCTTCAAGTAAGTTGTCATCAGTGCAATAAGGCAATAAAAATTGCTTCTAAAAGTGTTAGATCATTTAGTGTAATACAAAATTGAGCGTTGTACGAACTTGTGATGGCAAAGAATAAAAGCGATAGACTGCATAAAGGTTGCTATCCCAAGGGGCAATATAACGTGACGTTCTTTTGCACTAAGGGATTGAGCATACAAACAAAAAGAGCATGGCAACCTCTGCTTCCCTCTACGAAGGGCCTATCTTTTACTTTTATGTATTTACTTTTATGCAAGAGTCAAAGTTCTGTATATTCCTTTTTATTTTCTATTTTGGCAAGCATCATGTGTTGAGGAAAGATCTAGGCACATATATCCAGTTGGATATCGGTAGCATGCGTTATTTTTGTTGACATCACCCTTGAGGTGAATACGTTGGGAGGCGAAATTATAAGCCCCTATCTTTCTATGTGTCCGGTTGAAACGTTTTTCTCATGTGTATGCGGTGAGTGTTAGCAATCATAGAAGACTATATGATGGTTGAGTATGTGGACTTGCCTAAAGGCTCTGATACGTGACCCTTCCTGAAAATATGATGAATTATAGTTGCAAAGTTGACTGAGAACATGGTTTATTGGTTTCCAATAGAGTTTATGCTTTATACTTTGATGTTGTGATGAATTGTTACTTATTCATGAGAAGTCTATGATAAAAGTTTTATGTTAGAGTTTGTTGTTGTTATAATAATATGCATGATGCTTTTATGTCCGTATTTTGTTTTTATTGACACCTCTCTCTCTAAGCATGTGAACATGTTTTTCGATTTGGGTTTTCGCTTGAGGACAAGCGAGGTCTAAGCTTGGGGGAGTTGATGCGTACATTTTGCATCATGTTTACCTACTATTATTTATAATGTTTTTATGCATAATACTGCTTTTTGGAGTAATTCTAATGCCTTTTGTCTCATAATATGCAAGGTTCACACAAAGAGGGAGAATTCCGGCAGCTGGAAATCTGGACCTGAAAAAGCTACGCCAGGCTACCTATTCTGCACAACTCCAAATGAGTTGAAACTTCATGGGGAGTTTTTATGGAATACATAAGAAATACTGGAGCAGATAACCGTCGGAGGGGGTCCACCCGGTGAGCACAAGACACCAGGGCACACCTGGCCCCCCGGGCGCGCCCTGGTGGGTTGTGCTCAGCCCAACCCACCTTCGGTGCCCATCTTCTAGTATATAAGTCATTTTGACCTAGGAAAAATAATAGGAGGACTTTCGGGACAAAGTGCCACCGTCTCGAGGCAGAACTTGAGCAGGAGCACTTTTGCCCTCCAGTGAAGCAATTCCGCCGGGGGAACTTCCCTCCCGGAGGGGGAAATCATCGTCATCATCACCAACAACTCTCACATCTTGGGGAGGGCAATCTCCATCAATATCTTCAACAGCACCATCTCCTCTCAAACCCTAGTTCAACTCTTGTGTTCAATCTTTGTACCGGAACTATAGATCGGTACTTGTGGGTGACTAGTAGTGTTGATTACATCTTGTAGTTGATTACTATATGGTTTATTTGGTGGAAGATTATATGTTCAGATCCAATATGATATTTAATATGGTAATACCCCTCTAATCTTGAGCATGATTATCATTTGTGAGTAGTTACTTTTGTTCTTGAGGTCACGGGAGAAATCTTGTTGCAAGTAATCATGTGAATTTTATATGTGTTCAATATTTTGATGGTATGTATGTTGTGATTCCCTTAGTGGTGTCATGTGAACGTCGACTACATGACACCTCACCCTATTTGGGCCTAAGGGAATGCATTGTGGAGTAGTTATTAGATGATGGGTTGCGAGAGTGACAGAAGCTTAAACCCTAGTTTATGTGTTATTCCATAAGGGGACGACTGGATCCAAAAGTTTAATGCTATGGTTAGAATTTATTCTTAATACTTTTCTTGTAGTTGGGGATGCTTCATAAGTAGGAGGCTTGTTCAAGTAAGAACAGCACCTAAGCACCGGTCCACCCACATATCAAATTATCAAAGTAGCGAACACAAATCGAACCAACATGATGAAAGTGACTAGATGAAATTCCCGTGTACCCACAAGAACACTTTGCTTATCATAAGAGACCGTTTTGCCATGTCCATTGCCTCAAAAGGATTGGGCTACCTTGCTGCACTTTTGTTACTATTATCGTTACTTGCTCGTTACAAATTATCTTGCTATCAAACTACTCGTTACTTACAATTTCAGTGCTTGTAGACATTACCTTTCTGAGAACCACTTCTCATTTCCTTCTGCTCCTCGTTGGGTTTAACACTCTTACTTATCGAAAGGACTATGATCGGTCCCCTATACTTGTGGAATATCAGTGCTTAGTTTTGTGTTCAATCTTGCAGTGTCCTCACCCATTGACAAAGTAGGGGTAGCGAGGCACGTATTTGTATTGTTGCCATCAAGGGTAAAAAGATGGGGTTTTCATCATATTGCTTGAGTTTATCCCTCTACATCATGTCATCTTACTTAAGGTGTTACTCCGTTCTTACGAACTTAATACCCTAGATGCATGCTGGATAGCGGTCGATGTGTGGAGTAATAGTAGTAGATGCAGAATCGTTCCAGTCTACTTGACACGGACGTGATGCCTATATGCATAATCATTGCCTTGGATATTGTCATAACTTTGCGCTTTTCTATCAATTGCTCGATAGTAATTTGTTCACCCACCGTATTATTTTCCTTCAAGAGAGAAACCTCTAGTGAAACTTATGGCTCCGGGTCTATTTTCCACCTTATATTTTTAGATCTATAAATCAAAAATACCTTAAAATATCTTGCCGCAATTTATTTGCTTTTATTTTGTTTTACGTTTTAGTAATCTTTTATATCTATCTCTATCAGATCTCACCTTCGCAAGTGATCGTGAAGGGATTACAACCCCTTTATCGCGTTGGGTGCAAGTGTTTGATTGTTTGTGTAGGTGCATATATTGGGGACTTTCTTGTATCTCCTACTGGATTGATACATTGGTTCTTAACTGAGGGAAATACTTATCTCTACTTTGTTGCATCACCCTTTCCTCTTCAAGGAAAAACCAACGCATGCCAAAGAAGTAGCAGGAGGAATTTCTGGCGCTGTTGCCGGGGAGATCTACATCAAGCCTACCAAGTACCCATCATAAACTCCCATCTCTTGGATTACATTATTTTCCATTTGTCTCTCGTTTTCCTGTAGCGACCTGAACCGAATGGATCAAAGTCTCCATGCTTAAGTGACATCCCTGGATTGGTATGCTGACACACACAGTACTCGAGGTTTTATAACAGAGGTAAATCACATGTATAAAGTAACATAAATGCTATTACCTCAATCCATATAGCGGAAGAAACAACAAAGCTGTGGAGTCCCAACCACACCAACGACAAAGTTGAGTGTAGACATCATAACCCTAACGTATCACTTACTCGTCGTAAGAATCCTGCAACATGAGATGTTGCAGCCATATAGGTCAGTACATTGAATGTACTAGCAATTTCACACCATAGAATAGTAAGGAGAATATCTATCTCTACATGCATATTTGGCTGATGGAGCCTCTAATTTTAATTTTGCATAAAGCTAATTTTTTTTCCTACAACAAAGGAATAAATTTTATTTACTACCAAGTTAAATTACCCATATTGAGAAGGTAACCCCAAATCAATCCCAAAAATCACCAAATCATTAATAACCCAACAATTTCATTAAATAGAGTGATGAGATCAACCCATAATTCAAATACCAGATACTCAAAATGTCCATAACCGGAGACACGGCTAATCATGATTAGTTTGTACACTCTGCAGAGGTTTGCGCACTTTTCCCCACAAGACTCGATCTCCTCCGTTGTATTTCTTGCATTGCATGATGTTTGAGAAACGGATGACCGAGACACAGTCTTTCCGAAGAGGTCACCTTAACCGATAGATAGGCCGGTACACCTACAATTCCCCTACATCTGCTAGCCCATCATGGAAAGGATTCCCACAACTTACTCAACTATGCCAGAGCCCATAATGGCTTGTGGCTGCACACGGAAGTTTGTAGCATGAATAATCTTATGATCCCTTTGAGCCTGGGTGGCATTCCATAGGGTAATCACACTGGTTCTCCGGGATCCCCTTGGGCAAGCACTGGGTTCTCCAGGTGCACGGGCAAGCCACTGGGTTCTCCAGGGTGCCCCAACCATTCCACCCAGATGTGTGTTAATGTTGCCACCTTAAAGTTTCCCTTAGTTATTATCTCTCACAACTTGCATGATTCTCACATACCAATCCACGTCTATGAGCATGGCTAAGCAATAAGAGCATAGCGTATAATCCCGGGGTGATCAAAGGTAATAGGTTCCTACCTCATCAACGACATAGCATAACCACATGTTCCCAAATCCTACTCATGCAAATTTTTTGAGGGGTGTATCTAATGCAAGTAAAACTGGGTATAGGAAGAGTATGATCAATGTGTGAACTTGCCTTGTACTGTTGATGAAGATTCTCGCACTCATAATTCCAGATATTTCTACTCGTCACACTCCGATCATTCTATAGTAAGCAAGCGATTTTATCCACACATAAGCAATCACTCAAAGACCCAAAAGAACATGCAAAGGAAGATTGCAAGAACTCCAAAAGAACTAAATCAAATTATTTTGCAAGGTCAGATCCTAATTTCGGTGAAAAAGTGTGGTGATGGCTCAAGATGATAGATTACGTCTAGGGATTCAATTGCAATAAGGAATCAATTGAAAATGCGCTACCGTTTACAAAATATGATCAAATGAAGGTTCGAATAGTTTGAAAGGTTCCAAAGTTGAAACTAATGATGCTACTGGATGTAGGAAGTCAATAGGAACATGTAGGAAGAAGAATTACTAGATTGGAAATAACGGATCAAAAGATACAAGTAATTCAACATAGCATTGAATCTGCTTAGAATGTTGTGTGATAACTCTTTGTGGACTAGCGGAGTAATTTGACTATGATCAAAATTATATGTTGGAAAGATGAAACTAACAGTGCGAACGGAAAGTTTACTTCAATATGAATCCGAAGCAGTTGGGTTCATCGGAAACGGAGTTACGAATAAAAAGATATGATCAAAAGAAGTTTGAATATGAATCTGAACAAATTTCGAAATTTGGAAGTTGCAAAAAGTTTATTTGATAAGTTCACTAGATAGGCGGAATCAAGACAAAAATGTAGGCGTTGGTTTTATCTAATTTGAATGAACGAGTAAAAAGTTATGACTATTTGAAAAATCAAGACCAAGCTGTTTTATGGAAGAAAAAGAGCTATTGCTAAAAGATTTCTACGCCTAAAGTGTAAATACAGAGACTAAATGATAATCTAATTATTCTATCGTACTAGTCTAGAAATAATTATTGGGGAATGCAGTATTTAATTTTTTTCCCTACGATCACGCAAGATCTATCTAGGAGATGCATAGCAATGAAAGGGGAGAGTGTGTCTACGTACCCTCGTAGACCGAAAGCAGAAGCATTTAGTAACACGGTTGATGTAGTCGGACGTCTTCGCGATCCGACCGATCATGTACCGAACGCACGGCACCTCCGCGATCTGCACACGTTCAGCTTGGTGACGTCCCTCATACTCTTGATCCAGCTGAGGCCGAGGGTGAGTTGCGTCACGATGGCGTGTTGACGGTGATGATGAAGTTACCGACGCAGGGCTTCGCCTAAGCGCTACGACAATATGACCGAGGTGGAAAACTGTGGAGGGGGCACCGCACACGACTAAAGATCAACTTCTGTGTCTTTGGGGTGCCACCTTCCTCCGTATATAAAGGAGGGAGAGGGAGAGGCAGCCGGCCCTAGGGGGCGCCAAGTTGTGGAGTCCTATTAGGACTCCCTAGTCCTAGTAGGATTCCACCTCCCACACGGAGTATGAAAGGGGAAAGGGAGAAGGAGAAGGAAAGGGGGGCTGGCCCCCTTCTCCTAGTCCTAATCAGCCTCCTTCCCAAGGGGGGCGCACTAGCCCCTTGTGGGCTGGTGTGCTTCCCTCTTACGGCCCATAAGGCCCATAACTTCTCACGGGGGTTCCGGTAACCTCCCGGTACTCTGGAAAAATGCCCGAACCACTCGGAACCATTCCGATGTCCAAATGCAACCTTCCAATATATGAATCTTTACCTCTCGACCATTTAGAGACACCTCGTCATGTCCGTGATCTCATCCGGGACTCCGAACAAGCTTCGGTTCATCAAATCACATAACTCATAATGCAAATCATCATCGAACGTTAAGCGTGCGGACCCTACGGGTTCGAGAACTATGTAGACATGACCGAGACACATCTCTAGTCAATAACCAATAGCGGAACCTGGATGCTCATATTGGCTCCTACATATTCTATGAAGATCTTTATCGGTCAAACCGCATAACAACATACGTCATTCCCTTTGTCATCGTTATGTTACTTGCCCGAGATTTGATCGTCGGTATCATCATACCTAGTTCAATCTCGTTACCGGCAAGTCTCTTTACTCGTTTCGTAATGCATCATCCAGCAACTCATTAGTCACATTGCTTGCAAGGCTCATACTGATGTGCATTACCGAGAGGGCCCAAAGATACCTCTCTGATACACAGAGTGACAAATCCTAATCTTGATCTATGCCAACTCAACAAACACCATCAGAGACACCTGTAGAGCATCTTTATAATCACCCAGTTACGTTGTGACATTTGATAGCACACAAGGTGTTCCTCCGGTATTCGGGAGTTGCATAATCTCATAGTCTGAGGAACATGTATAAGTCATGAAGAAAGCAATAGCAATAAACTAAATGATCATAGTGCTAAGCTAACGGATGGGTCTTGTCCATCACATCATTCTCTAATGATGTGATCCCATTCATCAAATGACAACACATGTCTATGGCTAGGAAACTTAACCATCTTTGATTAACGAGCTAGTCAAGTAGAGGCATACCAGGGACACTCTGTTTGTCTATGTATTCACATATGTACTAAGTTTCCGGTTAATACAATTCTAGCATGAATAATAAACATTTATCATGATATAAGGAAATATAAATAACAACTTTATTATTGCCTCTAGGGCATATTTCCTTCAATAATAAGCTACGGGAGTATATAAAAAAATACGAAGAAAGATATCTTTATAAGGTAGAGAAAAGATGACTTCAGAGAGAGGAGACAACTTCCAGAAGTCTCGCCGGAGAGAAAAAAATATATTTTTCTTTAGTGAATTTAGTCAAACCAAAATATTGATTTAATCCAAATCGGATGATTTTTGGAGGCTCTATGGGTCTATATTTATAGGTGAAGAGAGGCTTAGAGGTCAAAGGCTAGGCAATGTGGGAATAAACGTAGACGAAAAATAGAAAAGAGAGAAGAGGTGCATCATGGGCCAAAAAGTTCGGCTGACCACGTGCACACACCACCGCTGCAGTTTTTTTTATTTCGACCAAAGCGGAAAAAAGAAAAAAATGGGAAGAAAAAATGGCTACCTGGGCCTGGCCCATGTAGGAAAAAAAGATGGGGCGCCCGCTGCCACTACGCTACACATGTGGGCGACAAATAATTATGGCCTGCATGTATATTTTTTTAATAGAAATAGAAAGGAAAACTGATTAATGAAAATAAAAAAATTTGGCATATTATATATCAAACTTTTCAGAAAAAGATTTCCTAAAACATGAACATATTTTCAGCAGCAAATAAATTCCACAAAAAATTTAATAAAGCAAATAGTGCTACTGGTTCATTTAAAAACAAAATAAAAATATTTTGAAATACCAAAATTATTTCAAGCTCATTTTTCTCCACTTTTCTAATGTAGGGAATCATTTTACCCTATTTTCCAATTATTTTATTTTTGGAGAAAAATAACTTGAATAAAAACCAAATAACTCCAAATTGAAAGTGGGTTTTAAAATAACTTCAAAGGGACTTTCGAATTTGATTCTTTGAAACTTCCAACTCTCTTTTCTTAGTATTTGAAGAAGTCATTTTATCTTCTCTCCTGAAACTCATTGAGTTGGATAAAGTTTCCGAATTTGAAATATTTCCAAATGAAATTCAAATATTTTCAAAAACCCTTTTCATTTTAATTAAATGGAAGATGACATATCATCTTCACTCTAGGGTCTTGTGATGGAATGAATATGAATTCATGGAGATCATAAATGCAAAATGAAAGTTTGGGAAAGTCCTTTTATTTCCTCTCATTCAACTTTCGAAAAGTTTCAAATTTCACTCAGTTTCACACAAGCAACCACACCACAATCAAACAATCAATAAAAACTATTTATTTAATATAACATTCCAAAATTTTGAATTTTGGGATGTTACATTTCCTCTCCCCACTTCTAAAATGTTTTCTGAAAAATACAAAAATATTTTCCTTTTTATTCACCTTCTTTCCGTTTGCCTTCATGTCTTACTTGGTTTGTTTGCTCATTTACTTGGCATAATTGTGTTTATTCAAATTTAGGAGCAAAGAGATTTATGGATCCACATCCACTTTCTAATATTTTGAAAATATCCAATTATGATGAACCAATTGCTAGTGAATTGAGTGCACTAGATTATCTTTATGAGGTTTTGCTTGAAATTTGTGAATCTGAAAATTGCGATGAAGTGTTGAAAGAAGAAAATTATAAAGTGATTCACGACAGTGCCTTGAATGAAAAGCATGATTGCACTGATGTTATTATAAATTCCATTAATTTCAATTGTTGTAATGATATACAAAACCCTAAGCTTGGGGATGCTAATTTTGCTCTGTCTACTACTTGTTGCAATGATCATGATTGGGGCGATTCTTCTTGTGATCTTCAAAAAAAATTTAAGCCCCATTATGAATATGAGATTGATAATAATGTTTGCAATAATGTTGAAAGTGGGTTTGGAAGAGTGTCAACTTCAGATCCCACATATTTGGATAATGTTCAATCTTATGATTTTTTTGATAAAGGTGGATTTGGAAAGGTCATGACTTTATTTGATGATAACCCCACTATTTTGGAAAAGTGTCAACTTTGCATGAATATGGATTATGTAGAGAATATGTTATGTGATAGCTATATTGTTGAGTTTGAATATGATCCTACATTCAATTATTATGAGAGAGGAAAATATGATTGTAGAAATCTTTTTTTACTGAATTATCTCTCTTAATGCTTAGATTGTTAAAGTTTCACTCTTCTTCCATGCATATGCTAGTTTTTGCTCGCCTTGATAATTTTTTTGCTTATAGAATGCCTATGCATAGGAAGTATGTTAGACTTAGATGAGTTTCTCATGAGTTTTATGATGCTCTCTTTGTGCTTCAATTCTTGTCTTTCATGTGAGCATCATCGAAATTTCAATGCCTAGCTAAAAGGCTTTAAAGAAAAGCCCTTCTTCGGAGATAACCCGATATTTTTATTTCCTATTTTTAGATAAATTTATTATCTTGCCTCTGGTTAGATGTGTTTTAGTGTTTTAATTAGTGTTTGTGCCAAGTAAGACCTTTAGGATGGCTTATGGTGATAGTTGATTTGATCTTGCTGAAAAATAGAAACTTTTGTGCCTAGTAAAATAATTTCCATTTTTGACAGAAGCGTGATAAAATACTGATTCTTTTTGAACAAGATTGATATACAATCTGCCTATGTTGTTCTAATTTTTCAGAATTGTTGGAGTTACAGAAGTATTGGAAGTTTCCAGATTGCTACAGACTGTTCTGTTTTTGACAGATTCTGTTTTCTATGTGTTGTTTGCTTATTTAATGAATCTATGGGTAGTATTGGGGCATATGAACCATGGAGAAGTTGGAATACAGTATATATTACAGCAATATAAATAATGAATGAGTTCACAACAGTACCAAAAGTGGTGATTTATTTTCTTATACTAATGGATCTCATGAGTTTTCTGTTGAGTTTTGTGTTGTGAAGTTTTCAAGTTTTGGGTAAAGATTTGATGGACTATGGAATAAGGAGTAGCAGTAGCCTAAGCTTGGGGATCCCCTCTTTCGTCTTCGTCTATTGGTAAATTTACTTGAGACTATATTTTTCTTCACCACATGATCCTAGGGGGATAGATGTGTCTATTACTTTCTTTTGATAACTAATGAATGTTTGCAATAAGTATGTGAGTTCTTTATGACTAATGTTGAGTCCATGGATTATACACACTCTCACCCTTCCACCATTGCTAGCCTCTCTAGTACCGCCCAACTTTCGCCGGCACATTAAACCCACCATTTACCCTTCCTCAAAACATCCACCATACATACCTATTATGGCATTTCCATAACCATTCCAAGTTATATTGCCATACAACTTTCACCATTCTATTTATTATGACACGCACCATCATTGTCAAATTGCTTTGCACGATCATAAGATAGCTAGCATGATGTTTTCATGGCTTGTACTTTTTTGGTGTCATTTGCTACGCTAGATCATTGCACATCCCAGTACACCGCCGGAGGCATTCATATAGAGTCATATTTTGTTCTAGGTATCGAATTGTAATTTTTGAGTTGTAAGTGAATAAAAGTGTGATGATCATCATTATTAGAGCATTGTCCCATGCAAGAAAAAGATGAAGGAAGCTATGATTCCCTCACAAGTTGGGATGAGTCTCCGGACTGTACAAAAAATAAAAGAGGCCAAAGAATCCCACAAAAAAATAAAAGAGGCCAAAGAAGCCCACCAAAAAATTGAGAGAAAAGAGAGAAGGGGCAATGCTACTATCCTTTTTTCACACTTCTGCTTCAAAGTAGCACCATGATCTTCATGATAGAGAGTCCCCTATGTTGTCACTTTCATATACTAGTGGGAATTTTTCATTATAGAATTTGGCTTGTATATTCCAATGATGTGCTTCCTCAAATTTCCCTAGGTCTTCGTGAGCAAGCGAGTTGGATGCACACCCACTTAGTTTCCTTTTGAACTTTCATAAACTTATAGCTCTAGTGCATCTATTGTATGGCAATCCCTACTCACTCACATTGATATCTATTGTTGGGCATCTCCATAGCTCATTGATACGCCTAGTTGATGTGAGACTATCTCCTTCTTTTTGTCTTCTCCACAACCACCATATTCTATTCCACCCATAGTGTTATATCCATGGCTCACGCTCATGTATTGCGTGAAAGTTGAAAAAGTTTGAGAACATCAAAAGTATGAAACAATTGATTGGCTTGTCATCGGGGTTGTGCATGATTTAATACTTTGTGTGATGAAGATGGAGCATAGCCAGACTATATGATTTTGTAGGGATAACTTTCTTTGGTCATGTTATTTTGAGAAGACACGATTATTTTATTAGTATGGTTGAAGTATTATTGTTTTTATGTCAATATTAAACTTTTATTTTGAACCTTATGGATCTGAATATTCATGCCACAATGAAGAAAATTACATGGATAAATATGTTAGGTAGCATTCCACATCAAAAATTCTGTTTTTATCATTACCTACTTGAGGACGAGCAGGAATTAAGCTTGGGGATGCTTGATACGTCTTCAACATATCTGTAGTTTTTAATTGTTCCATGCTATTATATTATATTTTTTTGGATGTTTTATATGCATTAATATGCTATTTTATTTTATTTTTGGCACTGACTTATTAACCCAGAGCCTAGTGCCAGTTTCTATTTTTTCCTTGCTTTTGACTTTTATAGAAAAGGAATATCAAACTGAGTTCAAACGGAATAAAAATTTACGATGATTTTTCTTGGACCAGAAGACACACGTAGGACTTGAGATGAAATCAGTGGAGTCCCGGGGAGGCCACAAGCCTCCAGGGCACGCCCTAGGAGGGGAGGCCCCTGGCTTGTGGGCCCCTCGGAAGTCCTCTAACCCTAATTCTTGGACTATAAATTCCCAAATATTCCCAAACGACCAAAAGCGTCCATCAAAATACTTTTCCGCCGTCGTAACCTTCTATACCCGTGAGATCCCATCTTAGGACCTTTTCCGGCACCCTGCCGGAGGGGGCTTTGATCACGGAGGGCTTCCACATCAACTCTATTGCCATTCCGATGAAGCGTGAGTAGTTTACCACAGACCTACGAGTCCATAGCATGTAGCTAGATGGCTTCTTCTCTCTCTTTGATCCTCAATACCATGTTCTCCTCGATGTTCTTGGAGATCTATCTGATGTAATCTTCTTTTGCGGTGTGTTTGTCGAGATCCGATGAATTGTGGATTTATGATCAGATTATCTATGAATATTAGTTGAATTTTCTCTGAATTCTTATATGCATGATTTGATATCTTTGTATTTCTCTTTGAATTATCGGTTTTGTTTGGCTTAGTTTTGGGTTCAATCTTGCGGTGTCCTCACCCAGTGACAAAGTAGGGGTAGCGAGGCACGTATTTGTATTGTTGCCATCAAGGGTAAAAAGATGGGGTTTTCATCATATTGCTTGAGTTTATCCCTCTACATCATGTCATCTTACTTAAGGCATTACTATGTTCTTATGAACTTAATACTCTAGATGCATGATGGATAGCGGTCGATGTGTGGAGTAATAGTAGTAGATGCAGAATCGTTTCGGTCTACTTGACACGGGCGTGATGCCTATATGCATAATCATTGCCTTAGATATCGTCATAACTTTGCGTTTTTTTATCAATTGCTCAACAGTAATTTGTTTACCCATCGTAGTATTTGCCTTCAAGAGAGAAGCCTCTAGTGAAACCTATGACCCCCGGGTCTATTTTCCATCTTGTATTTTCATATATATAAATCAAAAATACCAAAAATATCTTGCTGCAATTTTTTTACTTTTATTTAGTTTTACATTTTAGTAATCTTTTATATCTATCTCTATCAGATCTCACCTTTGCAAGTGACCGTGAAGGGATTACAACCCACTTATCGTGTTGGGTGCAAGTGTTTGATTGTTTGTGTAGGTGCATATATTGGAGACTTTCTTGTATCTCCTATTGGATTGATATCTTGGTTCTTAACTGAGGGAAATACTTATATCTACTTTGTTGCATCACCCTTTCCTCTTCAAGGGAAAAACCAACGCAAGCTCAAGAAGCAGCACGTCGTGCCCCCGCCTTCCTTGTCTGTTGTGTTGCATCATCGCCGGCAAGCCGTCGTAGCGACACATGCTCGCAACGTCTGGCGTGCTGCATCACAACACCAACAACACCAAGTCGTCGAAGTTACATCCTAGCACCAGGTGGCTCCCTCTTGTGTCGCGGCCCTGTCTTCCTTGTCCGTTGTGTTGCAGCACCGACGACGAGCAGCGGCACCCTCAAATAATTGTGCCTTCCCTCTGTGCTGCGTTGCATCATTGACGGGGTGTCGCTCCACCTCTGGGCCCCCTCTTCATGTTGCGTTGCAGCGCTGATGTCGAGCAACGGCCTTCTTCTTCCTGATGCGTTGCAGCACAGGCGGCAAGCGACGCCCGCCTCTAGCAATTCCATCTTTATGTTGCGTTGCAGCACCAACGAGGAGTGGCACCCGCCTCTGGCCTACCTCTTGGTGTTGCATTGCAGCGGCAGTGGGGAGCGATAGCCATCTCGGGCACCTGCTTCGCAGCAGTGCGGCAAGTAGCCCCAGTTCTGCCTATGCTTGTTGCATAGCAGTTGTTGCGGCATGTGCAGCAGGCCGTGGCCGCCATTGTTCTCTCCAGAATCTTAGCAGCGGTACGCGATGGTCGTCGTTGTGGTTGTTGCGACATGCCTTGCTGCCCCGCTATATCGAGTTGCCCCCTTAGTCGTCTTGCCGCCGCTCTGATAATCCCTCTAAATCTCTTCGGGCGGCAATTTTTCATGGGTGAGCCCGCACGCCAATTCGAACTAGTCACCTCCGATCCCCTCCATCTTTCAGGTTGTTGTCGCATCGGTGATGGCTTCAGGTACCTCCTGGCCAAGGCCTCGCCGACGTCTATGGGCCTTGCTGGCGCTCGCTCAACACCACGTCGTCGTCCATTTCGAGTGCTTGTCGAGATTAGTAAGTGTTGCTTCTTTCAATGACTGAATCGGTTTTGAGTGGCACATTTCTTTTTTCCGCGTCACTTTCTAGAGCCAAAGATCATAGTTCTTGAACGAGCACTCAAAAAGATTCTTGTGTGTAGCCCAGAGACCGAGACATGAATGCTACGATGAGTGAGAGCAAGGTGCGGGGTCGAGCCGGCAACTAGATGGAGCCAGCTATGACACGGCACAGGCATCGCATGTGGAGCCGAATCAGAGGTTCGATTGTTTGTGTGCGGGGGGTGCGGAGAGGTTGACGGCGACACATATCGTGGCAGGTATAGAGGGATGGCTGGTAATGGCCGTGGGGGGAGTAGGGCGGACCGTGATGCACGTGTGCCCCGGACGCGGGTGACGGCAACAGAAGATTGGGCCGAAGGTGGGTGGAGAAGAGTAAAAATTGTTTAGGTCGCGTTCGGGGAAGAATAACAATATGGGCAATGTGAAGACATGCATAGGGCAACTATGGCTATAGCCCTAGCCCTAATAACAACACCCCTTTTGAAGTTGTGATTCCTTCTTACAAAGTATAAAAAATCATGAAAATTCATTGCTCAAGCTAGCTCAGTCCCAGACATAATCCGTTGCTCTCTGGGAGGAAGATGAGCGATCCGACAGCTCACAAGGAATATCTAAAAAAAATTAGGCAGCCGTAGCTTAGCTGCTTCTTTTTTTTTCAGTTTTGCTAAGTCCGAGACTTATTATATTTCAGGCGATGCTATATTTGTTTGATCTTGTGTCAAGATCCATGCAATTATTTTTTTAGCTTTTTTCTTCTTTTTATATACTACGTCGTTTGATTGAGATTTGGTTAAATCTGAGCCGACCGAGACCTAACCACGCTTTTTTTTCAAATAGTTTCTCCGCAGTTCCTATAGTAGTGCAGAACAGCAAGCACGCTCCGGTTCTGTACCGATTCACGTTTTCGAAAACCCCGACAGAGGCGTGGCGATCGTCCGATCAAGGCAGAGGCCAGATCAGTTACACAAGAGGGTCACGGCGGAAGCAAAGGATCCTCGTCCCACGCATGAAATGCCAAGCGGTTGGTGAATGAACTCAGGAATTCGTGTTTGACCTAGGCACCGCCGTCGTGAGCGTTGGTGGCGGCGAGTCACCTCCCTGCCACGCCCACACGATATCGCCCAGCGACGGCTTGAGCTCCTGCTTGTAGAAGTCCTGGAACTCCAGCGAGTCGCCGCCCGTCTTCCTCATCTCCACCACGTGCACCGACGGCGCCACCTCGAAGATCTCCGCCTCCAGGGCCAGCGCCCTTTTCCGGCCGTCCTGGCTCCCCTCCAGCTCCACTCTCCCCTTCTCCTTGTTCAGCTTAAAGCTGAACCTCCCCGCCTCCGCGATCTTCCCCAGCTTGGACACGATCACCGTCGTGGTCTCCTTGCTGGAGAACCGGGCCTCCGACGTCTTGTGCTCCGCGTCGAACATCTTGGCCAGGTCCAGCACGCTCGACCGCGAGATGATGTCGAAGGCGTTCATGCTCGATGGCCTCAGGTTGATGGTTGGCGACGACGCGGTCACCTTGGATCTCTTCCTCTTCCGGGTGGCACCCTCCGGTTGGTCGTCGTCGTGATGTCCCCCGGCTTCCTGGCAGAGGAACACCGCCGTTTCGCTTGTGTCGAGGGGCTTGTCGCTGAGGGGGCAGGAGTCTTTCTGGGACCAGGTCCGGGCCATGAGCTTGGTGATGGTGATCCGGGTATTGGGGTTCGGGTCAAGCAGCCGGGCAAGGAGCTTGCGCGCGTCGATGGAGAACCATGCGGGGCACTGGTAGTCGCTCCGTGCGATCCGCTTGTACAGGAGCACGAGGTTGGTGTCGTGGAAAGGGAGGCGGCCTGCCAGGAGCACAAAGAGGATCACGCCGCACGACCAGATGTCCGCCTTTGCGCCGTCATAGCCACGCTTCAGGATCACCTACGTACATGCACACATTGGGCTGGGCATCGTCAATGACGCAAAGAGAAAACGGACAAGCTAGTTAACACGTGCGTGCGTGTGGAACATATTCTCAACCTCGGGAGCGACGTACGCCGGCGTGCCGCACGTCGTGTGCAAGAGGGCGTCACCGCGATGGCGGGAGGCGCCGTCCGCGAGCGCGCTGAGCCCGAAGTCGGAGACCTTAAGGTTGCCGTGCGCGTCAAGGAGGAGGTTCTCGGGCTTGAGGTCACGGTGGTACACGCCACGGCTATGGCAGAACTCGACGGCCGTGATCAGCTGCTGAAAGTAGCGGCGAGCGACCGGCTCCGGGAAGCGCGTGCTCTCGGCGAGGCGAGCGAAGAGCTCGCCGCCGCTCGCGTACTCCATGACGAAGTAGATCCTGGAGCGCGTGGCCATCACCTCGTGGAGGCGGACGACGTTTGGGTGGTGCACCCGCCTCATCACGTCCACCTCGCGCCTCACCTGGTCCACCGTGCCGGACCGGCGCACGGCTTCCTTGTCGAACACCTTGATGGCCACGACCTCGCCGGTGGAGATGTTATGGGCCTTGTAAACCTTGGCGAAGGTGCCGCGGCCTAGAAGACGGCCCAGCTTGTACCGGCCCATGATCACTTTGGAATCTTGGTTCTTCTCCATGGCCATGGCGATGGGGAGAAAGAGTGTTGTTTCAAGTGATCATCAGCGAGGGTCCGGCTGGGCAAACGGCCGGACGGAGACTCCACACCTGCGTAGCGCTCAAGACGATGGAGGATCATCGGAAAGAGTAGCTGGGGTTTGATATGCATCTTCTGACGGGATGTGTGGCTGCAAACAGATAGGTGATTATTGGCCAGTGATGGTGGAGGCGAACCAAATGAGGAACACCTTTAGCTAATTTTAGAAGTTCTTAGTTTATCAACTAAATCTAAATAATGTAAACACGCCTACTTTAAGGCACATATATAATTGTGATACTTGCGGTTTGGCTCGGAGCGCGCAATTGCGCGGTTGACCTAGTTTAGAGGTGTAGCTAATGTGGAGGAGCAAGAGAGTGAGAAGAAAAAATGATGCTTGCAAAGCTAAACGCCTCCTTCATGTTTTTGGGTCAGCCTTTAACGGTAGATTTTGTTACCAAAATATAATTTATATGTCAAAAACGTTATACTATTGGATTTGTATTCGAAAGAAGTTTCTAAGGGTGCAATTTTTTGCTAAATGCTCCATCAGTTTCTAAATAAATGTTATCGTTTTAGTTTAGACTAGCACATATGCTCGTGCGTTGCAACGGAAAGATAATTTTTTTTACAACAAGCAGCGGGAGAGATAATTAATGTGTTTATTCAAAACGGTCTCCACGGCGGTGGGCGACAGAGCGAGGAGCTGCGGTCTTCTCACGGGTCATGTTTGGCCCGCGAGATCTTGATAGTGGTGGGGTTGGTCGGTGTGGCGGCGACCACCCAACTGGTACCCTTTTTTTCCTCTGGGCCCACCTCTGTTTCGGAGTTGTGGTTGTGTTCTTATTTGGTTGTTGCGCGGTGACCTTCGTGGCATGGTTGCTTCGACCAATTTTTCCGACAATGATATAACCGGATGGATTACTAATTGCAGCACATAAATTATGTTTCAATGTTTCATTAGCATAATTAGCGCATAACCAGGCATGAATGTCCCTTCATTATCAGGTTTATTCTCTTCAACTATTTTTGCACTCATGTGCCCATAAATTTTATTAATTAGAGCAAAACCAGTATATTCTCTCTTATTAGCATGTGTCTAGAATTTTTTGCATTATAGCCAACCAACATATTGTCTTTTATTTGCACGTGCAAGTTACCTTCAGCAATAATTTATGGAGTCCCTCGTTCTGCTCATAATTCTCGAGACAGCTTCTTTATTCTCACACAATCTCCTTGTTTCCAGACAACTTAGGGATATATAAAAACTGGTGTGATTTAGTATAAGTTCCAAGATGGGACTGTTCCTATCATAATTGCAAGCTAGCTGAGTTGGTTTTCTCCACTGGCACAATAGGCAAGGTCCATAGTTCAATCCCCTCGCGCCCTTTATTTTTTGTTGCTTGTTCATCCGACAGAAAAAGAAATGCGTGGTAGGTCCAGTTTGACTCACCCCAGGGATAACCAAAAAAATTGGGAAGCGTGTGGAATGGACCAAACAAATCTATACATATGTTTTTTCCTTTCGTAGGGCAACTGCGCGGAGCTACAATATGACGCTAGTTGTGTCAAATAGCGCGTGAGACGTACAACGGTTCGCGTCTGGGCCAGCCCATTGGCAGGCACCGAAATAACCTGTGTTTCCAAGGCGCCAGTAATAATCCAAAAAAACGACGTGCTAAACGATCGAACACATGACCTTACAGACTCGACCACGTGCCGCTAGCCACGGCAACAAACGCCTACTGCTAACCATGGCCAGCATAAATATTTAAGAACATAGTGAAACGTCGGATTCAGAACTTTTTTTAAAACATTTTTAAAAATATGAATGGTCATTTTTTTGAAACAATGTGTTTAATATTTCGTCCATTTTGGAAAAAAAAACATGAACAAGAGTTGAAATAATATCATTGTTTGAAGACATGAATCTTGTATCAAAACCCAAACAATTTTTAAATTTGTGACCGACTTTTGAAAACGGAACATGTTTTGAACATTCAGAACAATTTTATAAAATGTGTTTTTAAACGCAGACATTATTTTGAATCTCTAAACATTTTACTAAAACAAGAATATTTTTCAAATTTCAAATATTTTCTAAAATACATGTTTTTTAAATCACAAAAACATTTGGAATATTTCTGAATTTAAAAAATTGAAATGAGAAAATAAATTAATGTTCCAAACATTTTTGAAAAGGGGGAAATGGGAGGACAATATTGTAATTCGAATATTTTTCGAAAAATAGATAATAATTCAAATTATGAACTTTTTGAAAATATTTAGTTACTAAATAAGTTAAAAATAAAAATAAATTTGATGAAAAAAACGGACCGGCCCAGACTTGGGCGCCCTGTAGAACTCTGACTATCTACCGCACATGGCGAGAAGTAGGATTTTCGCAGCTACACAGGCAGGCAAATAAATGGGCTGGCTTCGCAGGGCCATAGCGTGTGCGGGGCAAATACGAAATTCTGGATTGCTAAAAAAACTGACGGATGCACAAAAATTTAGTACCACCTCGGATAGAAAAATAAATTTCGACGGTGAACGGATGAAAAAATCTGAGAAAGGCATCTTGCTTTATTAGTAGGTATAGATATAGATATGAATTGAGACCATGACACTATGAACTAAAACCATGACATTTATTACAGAGGGAGTATATCTCATATTTCACTAGTCAAATTTATGTTCATGACTAAAATACAAAGGGGCTAATAAGTTATAACAATGTTATTCAACTCACTTCAATTCAAGTAGCCCCCGTGCTGCCCGTCGGATGAGGCGCACGAATCCTATAGCACGACCCATTGCCGTATCAGCGAATGCAAATCGCTCTATGGTGCGAACATGCTGGTTATAGTTCACCCTCCCATCACCTCATTCACGGCCTTATTCTCATTTTTCATTGTTGTCATGGAGCAGGGAGAGAGGGGATGCGGGATGTGGTTGCGGCCCTCCATAGACCTTGTCCCCCGAGACCACGCCCGGCTGTCGCACTTTTGGAGAACGCAACGGCTATCGTGCCCCCGGCTATAGTAGACCTTCACCCTCCTAAGATGGATGTTGTGCTGGCAGCGCGATGGAGGCCGCATCAGTCGGATCCCAATCCACTCCTCTCGTCACCGTGTGACGCTGGGGAGAACACAACCATTGGCGCAGCGAGCTGGGAGCCGTTGCTTGTTGATGCAGGTAGATTGTTGGTCACATTGGTATCCGGCGGCATCTCCGAGCCCCCCCCCCCCCGACAAGACAACCTGCAGGTCCGGGGTATGCAATCTCTCAGCCTTGCCCTCTTTCTCTCAATCCCATAGACTTGCTTGTGATGTTGTGTTGATTAGATTAATTCTAGCAACTTGTGATGCTAGTCACCTCTAATATTGCCATGTTTCTACAAATCATTTTGCTACTCATAAAGTGGTTACTTTTTCGACCTAGGTCGCAAATTTTAGGGGGGGGGGGGTCAGTGTAGTGGGTGTTGACCACGGCAAATGTTCTACCCTGAATGCCTGAAAACTTCTAAGAAAAATTGTTTTGTACACATGGCAACTTTTGAAGAATGGTTGCAATCTCCACATGGAAAATTGCATTTTTTCCATAACATGACAAATTAAGAAATTATTTTAATGTTCAAATGACAACTTTAGGGACTTTGTATAGTTGTCGATTTTCCTAGGAGACATGAATTTATATAGTTGTCAAATTTTCACATGATAGGATAGGATGACAACATAGATTGATGGCAAATATGTACATAACAAGTAAGGCTATATATATAGGCTAGGATGTCAAAATACATTTGATGGCAAATCTCTGCATAACAGGTAATGCTATGTATGTGTGTTTTTGATTCATGGCAATTACATTGTTGTTTATTGATGGTATCATAAATCGCAACAAAGAAGTTATTGCCATGAATTTCATAGCACAAAAAATTGTCATGTTTTTTTTGTGTTGTTGTCCCGATTAATGAGTACAAAATTTTCCATGCTTCATAGGTTATTCTTCATTATCAGTACAATCATTTTCCAAGTTTTTCCATGCTTCATAGTAAAAAAATTATACATTTTCCATGTTACCATCTCTATTCTCTATTTTTTGCCATGATTTAGGACACAATAATTTCTAAGTTGCTCATGTAACCATTTTTACATATTTTCCAAAACTATAGTGCAAAAAAATCCAGAACGTGCCATCTAACAATTACATATTTTTGTCCTAAGTTTACCATGATTTAGTAATTTCAGTTTTCTAAAAAAATCCATGTGGCCATTTACAAAATTTCCCAACATTGCCTTTCATTCATGGAAATTAATTTTCTAAATTTTCCATGTGGACCACTACAAATATTTTTTACTGAATTTTTTGTGCTTCGGAGTAAAAAATTCCTACATATGCCATATGACCATCACAATATTCTCTAATTTTGCCATGATTTTTAGAATACAAAAGATTCTAGATTTTTCATGTAACCCATTTACATTTATTAAAAAATTGCCATGTTTTCCTTCCTACTTAAAAGTTTGAGTTGGTGGTGAGTTCACCAACCACCACCACCACCCTAGGCGCGAGACCGCTACAACATCAACCCAAATAAAAAAATGTGCATGATGGGAGCCCAAATAAAAAATGATTGCTACTAGTGTTCTACTTTAGACTGCACAGACGTAGGAACTGTTCAAACACCTGATAGATAAAATAATGCTACTGCTCACACAGGAGAGTATCAGGTGATACCACACCTAAAATGCTCCCATGATAGCAATTTCAAAAAATCAATTTGATATTTTTGTGAATTTTCACGACATATGTGACTACAACCCCTTAAAAAATCAGATCCAAATTGAAATACACATCGAGAAACAAAAAATGATAAATCTAGCATGAATAGTGTCACAAAAGGGCAAAAGCAAAATTGATACTATTCACATTTGAATTTGTCTTTTTTTTTGTTTGTCAATGTACATTTCGAATTTGAAGCTAAAATTTTTAGGGGATGTAGACACATTCCTTGTGAACATTCATGATTTTTTTTTAGAATTTTTTGAAATATTTATAATTGAATTTTTTTGAAATGGTATCCTGGGAACATTTAGGGCGTGGTATCGCTGGATATTCTCCCTGCTAACACACATACTTACTATTTGCTACAGTGTAACTGATAAATAAACTGATGCCACTGTCGACACACGTGGTACATGCGGTGGAATGCGGAATTTGGACAGACCCAGGTTCCTGCATGCATGCAGGCCCTACATGGTCCTTATCTCCTTTTCATGTTCTTGAATCTTAACATTTCTTCCGGAGCGAACGACATAGCATGGTTAAACATGATCTATTTATTTTTCTTTTTGGAATAGTAAGGTGTGGGGATGAATACATGACCGGGCGTTGTACAAATATCATACAACGTTGCGCAAAAAAGAAAATCATACATCAAATATCGTACGGATAGGTGAACTTATCTGTAATTGGATTGTTAGATGGACAGTGATATCCTAGCTCATCTGAGTTGGATTTCCGACGATGCATCTACGATGACTTTATTCAATCTTAAGATATATGTCGGCTCGGTCTAATTGGAGGTGCTCATATATAAAGATAGGACGTAAGGGTGCGCGTTCATATAAATGAGTATATATATATATATATATATATATATATATATAAGTGTTTGCGTCTGTACCGTGTTAAAGGAAAGCATTGTACGCATAGCATCAGTATTTTTCAGTTCTTCTATTATCTTTCTCTCTTTATACAACCTTGCGAGCATGTCGACGCCCTTCGTTGGAGCGCTGCTTCAGCCTGAAGCCAGCAGCTCGGCCTCCAGCCCATGTTCGTGCACCATCTCTAGCCGTCGGTCCTTATCTCTTCTGCCTCATGGACGTAGCCGCCCTCTTGAGCGGGCACCACTGGCTGTTCGAACCTAATGGGCCACCAGCACCCTAGAGCTCACGCCACTGACTTCCCCTATCTAGGCGGCTACCGTAAAAAAAAAAAGCTAGGCGGCTAACTTGGCATTTCATATTCAAGTTAGTCAAATAACACCTGGCCGGAGATTGTACTCCTTTCGTTTTTATTTACTCTACATATTAGGTTTGATCTAAATAAAATTTTATAAAGTTTGACTAAGTTTATCAAAACAATCTAAACTTTCGTAATAAAAAATTATATAATATGAAACTGTATTGAATAATGATTTTAATGGTATTAACTTGGTGTTGTGGATGTTACCTTTTTTATATATAAACTTGGTCAAAGTTTAGAGAGTTTCACTCAAGACAAAGCTAATATGTGAAGTACATTAAAATGGAGAGAGTGCATAATAATTATATACACGCGTCTAACTGAAAAAGGCAGCATGGGAAATTATATTACATGGAGAAAGTTCTTGTATTGTAAATTTGTAGAATATGATGACTTATTATCATTATAATTTTTAGAAAAGGAGGATGGCTCCCGGCCTCTGCATCTGGACGATGCATACAGCCATTTTATTAATTATTCACAAATACCTTACAAAGAAATACATCTGTAAGTCTGAAGCCATCATCTTCGCAACATCTGTCGCTACTCCTAACTAACTGATGAAGGGGTGCCAATAGTCCGAGTCGAATACCAAACCGACCTCGCACCAAAGCCTAACATCTAAAACTTGAGGGCCCAACCAAGCCACACTGTAAGGTCTGGGGCACACACCAGTCTGGAGCCCTCTGAGAGGTTGCCGCCGCCATCTTTCACCGGTCCATCTTCTGAGCAGGTACCGACGCATCAATTGTCAGGCCTGCAGCCAACGCCACCATGGCGCCAGACAAAGCCACCTTCCTACGCGCGTCGATCATTACACATCCGCCGCCAAGACCCTGCTGCACCACGCCGCCGAGACTCCACATCATCGATGTGTGACATGAAATGCCGCTCCACCACTAAAACCGTCTACTGGTCCCTCGATCCAATGCACACCTCCAAGAATGATGTCCCCAAGGAGGAAACGACTCAAGAGTGCCGCCATCATCCGATCAACTGATCAAGGATTTCCTCTGGAGGTAGCGGGAGGAGCTACGAGCTTCCCCTCAATGATGCCTTCCAAAAGGAAATGGCACAAGGGCGTTGCCATCACAGGCTCCAGCCACCGGTCGAAGACCAGGTTTTCACCCGGATCTATTCCAAAAAATTCAGCCGACAACCAGTGCATTGTATCGGTCACCTTCAAAGCCCCAGATCTAGCTGCCTATATCAGCAACCATCCACAACAACATTGTCACCGCGGGAGCCCTGACACACTGTCCACACCGGCCACTACCTGGGAGGAGCGCTGCCACCCCACCTCGCCAAACCGTGATAGCCGCCGAGAGGGATCCCGGGCGCTTGTCACCATCTCTGGTCCGAAGCAATCCAGAGCCAAGGCCACCAGATCGTCGGTGAAGATCCACTTTAGGCAGGGATAACGCCACACCATGCGGTTGTGGGCAGCCCAAGCTTCACCTGCCGCCACCTTCCAGGGATGTCGCCCCGGGATCCAAGCTGAACATCGCCGCCGCCACCGGCCACGTTCCGCTATCGCCGAATCACCGAGCCATTGGCCACCGCAACCATGGCCGTTGTGACCACGCAGACGCGCCCAACGGCCCGCATCACCCGATCTTCCTCGTCGCCCTGCAGCTCCGCCGCCTCTGCCCACTACCATGTTGCCGCCTTGCACCATCGCCAGAGGCGAGCCTCCGTGCCGCCATGAACTAGATCAGGATGAGACGCCCCGGCACCGATGGGAGACCTGCCTCACCCGATCCAGACGTGGTAGGGAAGTGGTCCTCCGCCGCCGCCGTCGGTCGGCCGAGGCTTCCCTTGAGGGCTTCCTCCAGCGGTGACGGAGGGGAGGGTGCGGTGGAGGCGGCCCGGAGGCAGGGTTGAGATCTCCGCCCGAGTCGCCCAAGTAGGGGCGACGCGGGTGACGTAGACGGTTCATGTAGAATATGATAATTAACATTGGACTATTGTAAATTTGTAACGGTGGTGAATGAACATGATAAACCAAAGATGTTTCACCGCTATGTTATGCCGAAAGCTCTAGCATATTCCATCCAGAAAGTCAAGTTATGTGTCATCAGATGACGCAGATTTATCGGGCAAATTAGCTAGGTACGCCATTTCCTACTTGTATTACTCGTAGTATCGAGCATGCATTGCAATGTTAGAATGATGAGAAAACTTTGGTCATTTCAGCGGCTAGCATGGTGAAACATTTGAACGTCGTTTTAGACTAAGTACAAGAAATTTGGAATTGAGCTCAACAAGCCATAACTGATGTTATCGTTTTGTCAATGATCTTGCATTGAATAGCTATGTCATAGTCTTGGTTGCCATTATGACACTGCACATAACTAATGATCGATACAAAATAAGTTCCCACCTTTTTCATGCGAACAACTACAAAATTTTCTAAATTTGCCATCATTGTTAGCAGCCACTTAAGCACAACTCCTAATTTTTGTCATGTGACCATTACAATTTTACAAAAGTTGCCATGTTGAGATAACAAAATTCTCTTAAATTTGCCATGTTGAGATTACAATCATGAAAATTCTCTTAAATGTGTCATGATTGTTAGCGGCCACCTAGGCACAAATCCAACATTTTATATAATGAAATTCTATATTCATTTTGTAGAACATAGCAATTTTATTACATAGGTCCTGGAAAGTTTATTAATTATAGCATGGTAATTTATAATTATAGGATGGCAATTTTATTAATTAATGCATGTCATTTTTAGTAATTAAAACATGGCAATTAAAGCATGGATGGCTACTTTAGTACGAACATCATTGCTACCTTTTCATCTACATTTTAAGTTATGGCAATTTTAGTTTCTCATGCATTGCAAATCTAGATTTTCATTGATGGCTATTTGGGTTCACACATCATGGCTAGTTTTGTGTGTGTGTGTGTGTGTGTTACATACGGCAAACTTAGGTACAAAACATATCCTCCACCAGCTGGTTGTTTTATTCAAAAGATATGAGTATGGTAACATGTGTCTCCTACTTCATTGATTTTTTTTCGCGAATACGCAAAGCTTGCGTATCATTGCATTGATAGAAGGAAAGCAGAAAAGTACATAGAAGGGTACAACACATAACACAGACGCATACATGAGAAGGCGTGGACATGGGACCCAGAGCAGAGAGACACATGATGCTCACCCCGAACAAAAGAAAATATCACACCTAAACCACCAAGCCAAACCCAAGTAGAGGGGCAAGCCAAACCAGCCAAACACCAAACATCTCTAAATCCAACATCGGGGACGCCGCGAGCATGCAAGGTGGTGCCTTCAAGAAGGGGAGCGATATCGTGACGCCTCCGCCATCTGATCCAAAGAGTCGGACCAAGGTTTTTCCCTGTTGCTCGAAGAAGGGCACGGATAGAGGCCATGGCAGCGCCTCCAAGAAGGGAAATGACATCCGCGGGTGCTGCCGCTGCCAGCTTCGGCGAGCTGAGTAGGGATTTCTGTTGGGGAACGTAGCAGAAATTCAAAAATTTTCCTACGAATCACCAAGATCTATCTATGGAGAGACCAGCAACGAGTAGAAAGGAGAGTGCATCTACATACCCTTGTAGATCGCTAAGCGGAAGCGTTCAAGTGAACGGGGTTGATGGAGTCGTACTCGTCGTGATTCAGATCACCGATGATCCTAGTGCCGAACGGACGGCACCTCCGCGTTCAACACACGTACAGCTCGAAGATGTCTCCCACGCCTTGATCCAGCAAGGAGAGAGGGAGAGGTTGAGGAAGACTCCATCCAGCAGCAGCACAACGGCGTGGTGGTGATGGAGGAGCGTGGCAATCCTGCAGGGCTTCGCCAAGCACCTACAGGAGAGGAGGAGGTGTCACGGGAGGGAGGGAGGCGCCAAGGGCTCAGGTATAGATGCCCTCCCTCCCCTCCACTATATATAGGGGCAGGGGAGAGGGGGAAGGCGCAGCCTTGCCCCCTCCTCCAAGGAAGAGGTGCGGCTAAGAGGGGGGAGGAGTCCATCCTCCCCAAGGCACCTCGGAGGTGCCTTCCCCCTTTAGGACTCTCCCCTTTTTCCTATATCTTGGCGCATGGGCCTCTAGGGGCTGGTGCCCTTGGCCCATGTAGGCCAAGGCGCACCCCCTACAGCCCATGTGGCCCCCGGGGCAGGTGGCCCCACCCGGTGGGCCCCCGGGACCCTTCCGGTGGTCCCGGTACAATACCGATGACCCCGAAACTTGTCCCGATGGCCGAAACAGGACTTCCTATATATAAATCTTTACCTCCGGACCATTTCGGAACTCCTGGTGACGTCCGGGATCTCATCCGGGACTCCGAACAACATTCGGTAACCACATACAAACTTCCTTTATAACCCTAGCGTCATCGAACCTTAAGTGTGTAGACCCTACGGGTTCGGGAGACATGCAGACATGACCGAGACGTTCTCCGGTCAATAACCAACAGCGGGATCTGGATACCCATGTTGGCTCCCACATGTTCCACGATGATCTCATCGAATGAACCACGATGTCAAGGACTCAATCAATCCCGTATACAATTCCCTTTGTCTAGCGGTATGGTACTTGCCCGAGATTCGATCGTTGGTATACCGATACCTTGTTCAATCTCGTTGCCGGCAAGTCTCTTTACTCATTCCGTAACACATCATCCCGTGATCAACCCCTTGGTCACATTGTGCACATTATGATGATGTCCTACCGAGTGGGCCCAGAGATACCTCTCCGTTTACACGGAGTGACAAAATCCCAATCTCGATTCGTGCCAACCCAACAGACACTTTCAGAGATACCCGTAGTGTACCTTTATAGCCACCCAGTTACGGTGTGACGTTTGGCACACCCAAAGCACTCCTACGGTATCCGGGAGTTGCACAATCTCATGGTCTAAGGAAATGATACTTGACATTAGAAAAGCTTTAGCATACGAACTACATGATCTTGTGCTAGGCTTAGGATTGGGTCTTGTCCATCACATCATTCTCCTAATGATGTGATCCCGTTATCAACGACATCCAATGTCCATGGTCAGGAAACCGTAACCATCTATTGATTAACGAGCTAGTCAACTAGAGGCTTACTAGGGACATGGTGTTGTCTATATATCCACACATGTATCTGAGTTTCCTATCAATACAATTCTAGCACGGATAATAAACGATTATCATGAACAAGGAAATATAATAATAATCAATTTATTATTGCCTCTAGGGCATATTTCCAATAGTCTCCCACTTGCACTAGAGTCAATAATCTAGTTCACATCGATATGTGATTAACACTCAAGGTCACATCCCCATGTGACTAACACCAAAAGAGTTTACTAGAGTCAATAATCTAGTTCACATTTACCATGTGATTAACACTCGATGAGTTCTGGGTTTGATCATGTTATGCTTGTGAGAGAGGTTATAGTCAACGGGTCTGAACCTTTCAGATTCGTGTGTGCTTTACAAATCTCTATGTCATCTCCTAGATGCAGCTACCACGCTCTATTTGGAGCTATTCCAAATAACTGTTCTACTTGGAGCTATTCTAAATTTTTTCTCCATTATACGTATCAGGTATCTCTACTCAGAGCTATCCGGACAGGTGTTAAGCTTGCATCGACGTAACCCTTTACGACGAACTCTTTTACCACCTCCATAATTGAGAAAATTCCTTAGTCCACTAGTTACTAAGGATAACTTTGACCGCCGTCCTGTGATCCATTCTTGGATCACTCTTGTACCCCTTGACTGACTCATGGTAAAGCACACTTCAGGTGCGGTACACAGCATAGCATACTGTAGAGCCTATGTCTTAAGCATAGGGGACGACCTTCGTTCCTTTCTCTCTATTCTGCCATGGTCGAGCTTTAAGTCTTAACTTCATACCTTACAACTCAGGCAAGAACTCCTTCTTTGACTGATCCATCTTGAACACCTTCAAGATCACGTCAAGGCATGTGCTCATTTGAAAGTACTATTAAGCGTTTTGATCTATCCTTATAGATCTTGATGCTCAATGTTCAAGTAGCTTAATCCAGGTTTTCCATTGAAAACACTTTCCAAATAACCCTATATGCTTTCCAGAAATTCTACGTCATTTCTGATCATTAATATGTCAACAACATATACTCATCAGAAATTCTATAGTGCTTCCACTCACTTCTTTGGAAATACAAGTTTCTCATAAACTTTGTATACACCCAAAATCTTTGATCATCATCAAAGCATACATTCCAACTCCGAGATGCCCACTCCAGTCCTCAGAAGGATTGCTGGAGCTTTGCATACTTATTAGCATATTTCAGGATAGACAAAACCTTCCGGTTGTATCACATACAACCTTTCCTCAAGAATCGTCGAGGAAACAATGTTTTGACATCCTATCTGCAAGATTTCATAAATAATGCAGTAATTGCTAATATAATTCCAACAGACTCTTAGCATCGCTACAAGTGAGAAAGTCTCATCGTAGTCAACTCCTTGAACTTGTCGAAAAACATCTTAACGACAAGTCGAGCTTTCTCAATGGTGACACTTACCATTATTGTCTGTCTTCCTTTCAAAATCCATATGTACCTAACAGCCTTACGACCATCAAGTAGTTCTTCCAAAGTCTACACTTTGTTTTCATACATGGATCCTCTCTCGGGTTTTATGGCCTTGAGCCATTTATCGGAATCTGGGCCCACCATCGCTTCTCCATAGCTCGTAGGTTCATTGTTGTCTAGCAACATGACTTCCAAGACAGGATTACTGTACCACTCTGAAGTAGTACGTATCCTTGTCACCCTACGAGGTTTGGGAGTGACTTGATCTGAAGTTTCATGATCACTATCATAAGCTTCTACTTCAATTGGTGTAGGTGCCACAGGAACAACTTCCTGTGCCCTGCTACACACTGGTTGAAGTGATGGTTCAATAACCATATCAAGTCTCCACCATCCTCCCACTCAAATCTTTTGAGAGAAACCTTTCCTCGAGAAAGGACCCGATTCAAGAAACAATTCATATTGCTTTCGGATCTGAATTAGGAGGTATACCCAACTGTTTTGGGTGTCCTATGAAGATGTACTTTATCCGCTTTGGGTTCGAGCTTAATCCTGAAACTTTTTCACATAAGCGTCGCAGCCCCAAACCTTTAAGAAACGACAACTTAGGTTTCTCTAAACCATAATTCATACGGTGTCATCTCATCGGAATTACGTGGTGCCCTATTTAAAGTGAATGTGGTTGTCTTTAATGCCTAACCCATAAACTATCGTGGCAGTTCGATAAGAGACATCATGGTATGCATTATATCCAATAGGGTGCAACTATGATGTTCGGACACACCATCACACTATGGTGTTCCAGGCTGTATCAGTTGTGAAACAATTTCCACAATGTCTTAATTCTGTGCCAAACTCGTGATTCAGATATTCATCTCTATGATCATATCATAGATCTTTTATCCTCTTGTCACGACGATCTTTCAACTTCACACTGAAATTACTTGAACCTTTCAATAATTCAGACTCGTGATTCATCAAGTAAATATACTCAACATCTACTCGAATCATCTATGAAGTAAGAACATAACGATATTCACTGCATGCCTCAGCACTCATTGGACTGCACACATCAAAATGTGTTACTTCCAACAAGTTGCTATCTTGTTCCATCTTACTGAAAACGAGGCTTTTCAGTCATCTTGCCCATGTGGTATGATTTGCATGTCCCAAGTGATTCAAAATCAAGTGAGTCAAAACGGTCCATTTGCATGGAGTTTCTTCATGCATATACACCAATAGACATGGTTCGCATGTCTCAAACTTTTCAAAAACGAGTGAGCCCAAAGATCCATCAATATGGAGCTTCTTCATGCGTTTTATACCGATATGACTTACGTGGCAGTGCCACAAGTAGGTGGTACTATCATTACTATCTTTTGGCATGAACATGTGTATCACTACGATCGAGATTTAATAAACCATTCATTTTAGGTGTAAGACCATTGAAGGTATTATTCAAATAAACAGAGTAACCATTATTCTCCTTAAATGAATAACCGTATTGCGATAGACGTAATCCAATCATGTCTATGCTCAACGCAAACACCAAATAACAATTATTTAGGTTTAACACCAATCTCTTTGGTAGAGGGAGCGTGCGATGCTTGATCATATCAAGCTTGGAAAAACTTCCAACACATATTGTCAGCTCACCTTTAGCTAGTCTCCGTTTATTCCGTAGCCTTTTGTTTCGAGTTACTAACACTTAGCAACCGAACCGGTATCTAATACCCTGGTGCTACTAGGAGTACTAGCAAAGTACACATTAACACAATGTATATCCAATATACTTCTATCGACCTTGCCAGCCTTCTTATCTACCAAGTATCTAGGGTAATTCTGCTCTAGTGGCTGTTCCCCTTATAACAGAAGCACTTAGTCTCGGGTTTGGGTTTTACCTTGGGTTTCTTCACTAGAGCAGCAGCTGATTTGCCGTTTCATGAAGTATCCCTTCTTGCCCTTGCCCTTCTTGAAACTAGTGGTTTTCACCAACCATCAACAATTGATGCTCCTTCTTGATTTCTACTTTCGCGGTGTCAAACATCGCGAATACCTCAAGGATCATCATATCTATCCCTGATATGTTATAGTTCATCACGAAGCTCTAACAGCTTGGTGGCAATGACTTTTGGAGAACCATCACTATCTTATCTGGAAGATCAACTCCCACTCAATTCAAATGATTGTTGTACTCAGACAATCTGAGCACAAGCTCAACAATTGAGCTTTTCTCCTTAGTTTGCAGGTTAAGAAAATCGTCGGAGGTCTCTTACCTCTTGACGTGGGCACGAGCCTGAAATCCCAATTTCAGCCCTCGAAACATCTCATATGTTCCGCGACATTTCGAAAAACGTCTTTGGTGCCTCAACTCTAGACCGTTTCACTGAACTATCACGTAGTTATCAAAACGTGTACAAACGACGTTTGGGGTTCAGCACACTGAGCGGTGCATTAAGGACATAAGCCTTCTATGAAGCAATGAGGACAACCCTCAGTTTACGGACCTAGTCCGCATAATTGCTACTATTAACTTTCAACTAATTTTTCTCTAGGAACATATCTAAACAGTAGAACTATAGCGTGAGCTACGACATAATTTGCAAAAACTTTTTGACTATGTTCAGGATAATTAAGTTCATCTTATGAACTCCCACTCAGATAGACATCCCTCTAGTCATCTAAGTGATTACATGATCCGAGTCAAACTAGGCCGTGTCCGATCATCACGTGAGACGGACTAGTCATCATCGGTGAACATCTTCATGTTGATCGTATCTTCTATACGACTCATGTTCGACCTTTCGGTCTCCGTGTTCCAAGGCCATGTCTGTACATGCTAGGCTCGTCAAGTTAACCCTAAGTGTTTTGCATGTGTTCCGAGGCCATGTCTGTACATGCTAGGCTCGTCAACACCCGTTGTATTTGAACGTCTGAATAAAACACCCGATCATCACGTGATGTTTTGAAACAGCGAACTGTCGCAACGGTGCACAGTTAGGGGAGAACACTTCTTGAAATTGTTGTAAGGGATCATCTTATTTACTACCGTCGTTCTAAGCAAATAAGATGTATAAACATGATAAACATCACATGCAATCAAATAGTGACATGATATGGCCATCATCACTTTGCTCCTTTTGATCTCCATCTTCGGGGCTCCATGATCATCATCGTCACCGGCATGACACCATGATCTCCATCATCATGATCTCCATCATCGTGTCTTCATGAAGTTGCCTCGCCAACTATTACTTCTACTACTATGGCTAACGGTTAGCAATAAAGTAAAGTAATTACATGACGTTTAAGTTGACACGCAGGTCACAAATAAATAAAGACAACTCCTATGGCTCCTGCCGGTTGTCATACTCATCGACATGCAAGTCGTGATTCCTATTACAAGAACATGATCAATCTCATACATCACATATATCATTCATCACATCCTTTTTGGCCATATCACATCACATAGCATACCCTGCAAAAACAAGTTAGACGTCCTCTAATTGTTGTTTGCATGTTTTACGTGGCTGCTATGGGTTTCTAGCAAGAACGTTTCTTACCTACGCACGAACCACAACGTGATATGCCAATTGCTATTTACCCTTCATAAAGACCCTTTTCATCGAATCCGATCCGATTAAAGTGGGAGAGACAGACACCCGCCAGCCACCTTATGCAACTAGTGCATGTTTGTCGGTGGAACCGGTCTCACGTAAGCGTACGTGTAAGGTTGGTCCGGGCCGCTTCATCCCACGATGCCGCCGAATCAAGATAAGACTAGTAACGGCAAGCATATTGAACAATATCGACGCCCACAACTACTTTGTGTTCTACTCGTGCAAAGAATCTACGCAATAGACCTAGCTCATGATGCCACTGTTGGGGAACGTAGCAGAAATTCAAAAAAATTCCTACGAATCACCAAGATCTATCTATGGAGAGACCAGCAACGAGTAGAAAGGAGAGTGCATCTACATACCCTTGTAGATCGCTAAGCGGAAGCGTTCAAGTGAACGGGGTTGATGGAGTCGTACTCGTCGTGATTCAGATCACCGATGATCCTAGTGCCGAACGGACGGCACCTCCGCGTTCAACACACGTACAGCTCGAAGATGTCTCCCACGCCTTGATCCAGCAAGGAGAGAGGGAGAGGTTAAGGAAGACTCCATCCAGCAGCAGCACAACGGCGTGGTGGTGATGGAGGAGCGTGGCAATCCTGCAGGGCTTCGCCAAGCACCTACGGGAGAGGAGGAGGTGTCACGGGAGGGAGGGAGGCGCCAAGGGCTCAGGTATAGATGCCCTCCCTCCCCTCCACTATATATAGGGGCAGGGGAGAGGGGGAAGGCGCAGCCTTGCCCCCTCCTCCAAGGAAGAGGTGCGGCTAAGAGGGGGGAGGAGTCCATCCTCCCCAAGGCACCTCGGAGGTGCCTTCCCCCTTTAGGACTCTCCCCTTTTTCCTATATCTTGGCGCATGGGCCTCTAGGGGCTGGTGCCCTTGGCCCATGTAGGCCAAGGCGCACCCCCTACAGCCCATGTGGCCCCCGGGGCAGGTGGCCCCACCCGGTGGGCCCCCGGGATCCTTCCGGTGGTCCCGGTACAATACCGATGACCCCGAAACTTGTCCCGATGGCCGAAACAGGACTTCCTATATATAAATCTTTACCTCCGGACCATTCCGGAACTCCTCGTGACGTCCGGGATCTCATCCGGGACTCCGAACAACATTCGGTAACCACATACAAACTTCCTTTATAACCCTAGTGTCATCGAACCTTAAGTGTGTAGACCCTACGGGTTCGGGAGACATGCAGACATGACCGAGACGTTCTCCGGTCAATAACCAACAGCGGGATCTGGATACCCATGTTGGCTCCCACATGTTCCACGATGATCTCATCGGATGAACCACGATGTCAAGGACTCAATCAATCCCGTATACAATTCCCTTTGTCTAGCGGTATGGTACTTGCCCGAGATTCGATCGTTGGTATACCGATACCTTGTTCAATCTCGTTACCGGCAAGTCTCTTTACTCGTTCCATAACACATCATCCCGTGATCAACCCCTTGGTCACATTGTGCACATTATGATGATGTCCTACCGAGTGGGCCCAGTGATACCTCTCCGTTTACACGGAGTGACAAAATCCCAATCTCGATTCGTGCCAACCCAACAGACACTTTCAGAGATACCCGTAGTGTACCTTTATAGCCACCCAGTTACGGTGTGATGTTTGGCACACCCAAAGCACTCCTACGGTATCCGGGAGTTGCACAATCTCATGGTCTAAGGAAATGATACTTGACATTAGAAAAGCTTTAGCATACGAACTACATGATCTTGTGCTAGGCTTAGGATTGGGTCTTGTCCATCACATCATTCTCCTAATGATGTGATCCCGTTATCAACGACATCCAATGTCCATGGTCAGGAAACCGTAACCATCTATTGATTAACGAGCTAGTCAACTAGAGGCTTACTAGGGACATGGTGTTGTCTATGTATCCACACATGTATCTGAGTTTCCTATCAATACAATTCTAGCATGGATAATAAACGATTATCATGAACAAGGAAATATAATAATAATCAATTTATTATTGCCTCTAGGGCATATTTCCAACAATTTCACCCTGGCCTAATTCCGAGCGACCCCATTGCCACAGATCAGGGTCCAGAGATGAGGAAGTCGCTTTGCTGGTCAAGATCACCACCCCAAGATATGGTGGGTGGGGTCGCGTGCTACCTCTTGAGCAATGCGTTGGTTTTCCCTTGAAGAGAAAAGGGTAATGCAGCAAAGTAGCGTAATTATTTCCCTCAGTTTTTGAGAACCAAGGTATCAATCCAGTAGGAGGCTACGCGCGAGTCCCTCGCACCTACACAAAACAAATAAATCCTCGCAACCAACACGATAAGGGGTTGTCAATCGCTACACGGTCATTTACGAGAGTGAGATCTGATAGATATGATAAGATAATATTTTTGGTATTTTCATGATAAAGATGCAAAGTAAAATAAAAGCAAAGGAAATAACTAAGTGTTGGAAGATTAATATGATGAAGATAGACCCGGGGGCCATAAGTTTCACTAGTGGCTTCTCTCAAGAGCATACGTATTTTAAAGTGGGTGAACAAATTAGTGTTGAGCAATTGACAGAATTGAGCATAATTATGAGAATATCTAGGTATGATCATGTATATAGGCATCATGTCCGAGACAAGTAGACCGACTCCTGCCTGCATCTACTACTATTACTCCACACATCGACCGCTATCCAGCATGCATCTAGAGTATTAAGTTCATAAGAACAGAGTAACGCCTTAAGCAAGATGACATGATGTAGAGTGATAAATTCATGCAATATGATAAAAACCCCATCTTGTTACCCTCGATGGCAACAATACAATGCGTGCCTTGCTGCCCCTACTGTCACTGGAAAAGGACACCGCAAGATTGAACCCAAAGCTAAGAACTTCTCCCATTGCAAGAAAGATCAATCTAGTAGGCCAAACCAAACTGATAATTCAAAGAGACTTGCAAAGATAACCAATCATACATAAAAGAATTCAGAGAAGATTCAAATATTGTTCATAGATAAACTTGATCATAAACCCACAATTCATCGGTCTCAACAAACACACCGCAAAAGAAGATTACATCGAATAGATCTCCACAAGAGAGGGGGAGAACTTTATATTGAGATTCAAAAAGAGAGAAGAAGCCATCTAGCTGATAACTATGGGCCCGAAGGTCTGAGGTAAACTACTCACACTTCATCGGAGAGGCTATGGTATTGATGTAGAAGCCCTCCGTGATCGATGCCCCCTCCGACGGAGCTCCGGAACAGGCTCCAAGATGGGATCTCGTGGATATAGAAAGTTACGGTGGTGAAATTAGGGTTTTGGCTCTGTATCTGATCGTTTGGGGGTGCGTAGGTATATATAGGAGGAAGGAGTACGTCGGTGGAGCAAGAGGGGGCCCGCGAGGGTGGAGGGCGCGCCCCCCTACCTCGTGGCTTCCCTCTTGGCTGCTTGACGTAGGGTCCAAATCTCCTGGATCTTGTTCGTTCCAAAAATCACGTTCCCGAAGATTTCATTCCGTTTGATATTCCTTTTCTTTGAAACCCTAAAATAGGCAAAAAAACAGCAATTCTGGGGGGGCCTCCGGTTAATAGGTTAGTTCCAAAAATAATATAAAAGTGAATAATAAAGCCCAATAATGACCAAAACAGAAGATAATATAGCATGAAGCAATCAAAAATTATAGATACGTTGGAGACGTATCATTGCGTGCCTGCCGCCGGAGGGTGGCATCGGGCGACGCGAAAGACGTTAGCTCTGGGATTGGCACGCCGTGACGGTGGATGGGGTCAGAATGCGGCAGAGGCGAAGAGAGCCGACGCGGAGGAGAGGATGACGACCGACGCTACCGACAAGCTAGGAGCCGAAAAGGAGTGCAGATCCAAACTGCGGGGATATAACTGTCGGGACACCGGTGAGACAAGTGTTGTAGAGGACGCAACAATTGGACCGTCGGGGCCGGAACCACGCCGACAGAGGACACTAGCAAGCTGTGGACACTGGAGAACGCAAGTCCATGCTCGCTAGGACCAGAGCGGTGCCGACAAAGGGTCCACCACGAGGCCGCAACCAGACCCGCCAAGGGAGACCACCGTGACCACACAAATCGAACGGAGACAACACCATAGCTCAGAGAAGGCATCACGCGAAGATGAGGAGTAGCATGCAACAGGGCAGGGCCAGAGCCTCGGATCGCCTGCCTCCTCCACCACCTAGAGCCGCGCTCACACCATCAACAGTAGCACGGGAGGAAGCGGCTTGGGGAGGAGCAGACCGAGCTCATGCAGCCGCACCGGGCCGGAGGACGCAGCAGCCGGAGGGAGGGGTGGGGATCAGCTTCTCCAGAACGAATATGGGCAGGGTCGGGCCATGCACACGGGGGAGACACCGGGGTGCCACCACCGCAGATCCGGCCAGGGAGGGGATGAGTGTCGTCATCGGAGACGAGGGAGGCGGCGCTGGGGGCGCAGTGGTGAAGGGGCTCCGGCCAGATGGAGGGTTGGGGGAAGGGCTCTGGCGTGGGGGGGAGGGGGGACGAGACCGTCCCGCCGCCACCTTCACTAGGCGCGGCGTGGCTTCGCCGGCCGGCCCTCCGGCAGTGGCGCAGCGGGGAGCGGTGGTGGGGGAGAGAGCTAGGCGGCGGCACTAGTTCTCCCCCGTGTCGCCAGATGCGGGCGATGCGGGGGACGAAAGGGTGTGTTCTCTAGATCTGGATAATAATTATTCACTTCATTGATTCTTGTTTTCTGGGTGGAAAGATGTAGGGACGGGGAGAATCACCTTTCTTCTTCTTTCTATTCATCTCATCTTTGAATTCTGCTCTCATCTCCACGAAGACGGGGAAGGAGAGCATGGGTCGTAGGGGTAGGGGGTAGGAGGAAGTGTGTGTGATTTTCCAACAGAATTAGCTTAACAAAATTCAAACTATGAAATAGGTAAAGGGGAGATATACGTTTTTCCATTTTTTTATAATCTATTTGAATGCTTCTTGTCATGGCAAATCTTTACACTGCTAATCTTCCTTTTTTTCCTCAAAAAAAAAATCTTCCCTTTTTTCAATGGCAATCAATTTTTTGTATAGGTAAATTGCATGTGTCCAGCCCTGACAGACCAGACATGATTTTTGCCAACTAATCCATTTGCCAGAGCAGGGGAAGAAGCAGAGGGAGAGGTCGAGTGGCCTGGGGCACGCGCTTTTTGGGTCGCGTTGGGGGGTATTTGCGAGTGAACGAATATGTTCGCTCATGTCTACCTTGTTGTGAGAATGATCGTTCGCTCAGGTACCTCCATGGAACGTCAACGCACTATTGGTGTTCATAAATTAAGACGGAAAAGGTAGCTACTTTGTTGAGGAAGTGAGAGGGGAAAAGGAAGAAAGGGCCACCATGGATAGAGAAAAAGTGAAAAGGATGGAGAGAGAACTTCTTTAAGGACTAGATGAAAATAATATTTCATCACTCTTCTAATGTGGATTAACGAGGCTAAGGCATGGTACTGCCCTTATTGAAGATGCCCTTACAAATTCACTTGACCAGTACATCCTGATATTTTCTCTGAAGTGAAGTTCATGTGTTGCCACTGAAAGAAAAGTTCTCTTGTTTTATAACTACTGGAAGAAAAAGTTCAACTGCACATATGCTACTACACTGCTAAAGTAAGCAGATCAAGTGGTCACAAGTGTTTTTTCCTTTTCTTTTTGAAATGTCACAAATGTGACTTGCTTTCAAAGAAAAGCTAAACTTACACACGGGAAACCCACGGCAATAATACCCAGACGCCGGGATATGTGCTTTCACTCTCAGTGCCGAGACACATCAAACACGACGGTCATGAATATATCAAACGTCTTTTCAAATATTCCACAAATAAACAAGCTGTAGTATTTTGCCGATCGTATTAATGGTCGACACCCATCGTCCAACGATGTTGTCGTCTCCGTCAGTCGCTGTCGGCGCTCATCGTCGGATCCAGGGAAAAGAACACGGGTGGAGATACGATGGGGACACGACGACGATGCATAATGCGAAATCTTTATCTCCGCACGCAGATGATGCGCGACCATGGCCCAGGCCGCCAACTCCAGGCCGCACACGGCGCTTTCGTGGCCGAACGCCGGCCCCTCCTGTCCCCCGCGCCCTGCCCCAGCCCGAGCAGCCGACGGTCGACCACGCGTGCCGACCTGCCGAGGTAGGCCATGGCCATCCATCATCACCTACGCCGTGCTGCTCAGTGCTCATTCACGTGCGCGGCAGCGACGACGATGCCTCGTGCGTGCCATTTCCATGGACGGACAGCGCAGGTCCGAGGCAATGGCAGGGATCTGGACTTCTGCACACAATTATGCGGATCAGAGAATGCAAGATTCGGAATCCAAGCACGTCTGCATGTGCCTGGTGGCCAAAGGTTTGTGCATGCATGCGATGCATGTTGCACCCAATTTATTCCTCAATCAGTTCGGTCCTTGAATTAACGATTACCCAAAATTATTCGGTTCTGCTGATTAAACCAGCAGCGGGAGTACATACACAATCATCAGCTAATTAAGTAGAGAAAATACAACATTTAAACAGCAGCTAGGGCGACACCATATACAGCCACAATCTAGCTCCGTCTCGGATAACATTATGTATGCTCTCCAGGGTTAACCAAGTAACCGCGCTCATCATCGTCAGTGCCCGAGACTACAAGAACTCTTGCTCCTGTCAAGTTGCACCCGACTCCAGTTTCTTTCTAGCTTGGAGAGTCGCTCCCCCTATCCCCGTTAGCTCTAGGGGCGGTGGCGCCTGTTACCTTCAAGGCCTGCATCAAGCAAAGAAATGAATGTTACCTCCCAGTACATCAGTTAGAGCATGTACTCCCTCCGTTCCTAAATACTTGTCTTTCTAGGCATTTCAACAGGTGACTACATACGGAGCAAAATGAGTGAATCTACACTCTAAAATATGTCTACATACATCCGTATGTAGTAGTCATTTGAAATGTCTAGAAAGACAAATATTTAGGAACGGAGGGAGTACAATGCAATATGCTTATACATGGGGGGCAATTCACATACTTCAACACATCACATTCACCTCAAAATTGGAAAATTCAAGCCCCTACAATGTATATATGTACCATAAGAAAACCCTCAGCCTTCAGGTGAGCAATCAACCACAGTTCAACGTTTGGATGCTAAGGGTAGTGTTTGGTCGGTGGTCTAAAACCAACCCTACCGATTTTTTGGTAATTGTTCGGATGGGTGCCAAATTTTTCGCATGCCCAAAACCCCGGTTCATTTTTCTTGCCAGCATTTGCCAAATTCTAGCTACCCAAATATTTGGTAGGCTAGGCTTGGCTCAAACCAAAGATGTCCCAACAAATTCCGGAAGTGCTTCTCAAATGAAGGTCGACCAGAATAATAACAAATCTTGCAGGAACACCCTGGTGTTAGCTTCAGCTCTATATGAAAGCTCTATATATTCTATCTGAGTAAAGTCATGGATCTATACCATCAATTTTGCCAGGCTGGATACAATGGAGGAGTAACTTTTAGAGTGTCGGGCAGTGGGTAGATATGTAAGGTTTGTCGAACTAACAACAAAAATTCAGCAGAACCGAATCATAATTGTGCACCCAACGTCCGGATCATATCAAGTGGTTAATAAGGATCTAACACGGTATGTTATCATCAATTACAGAGAAGGGAACAATAACTAAAACGTTTGATCGAGTGAGTACCATATAATTGATTATATTTGCTAGATATTTCCATAACTAGGATGCAATTATATCTATTTTTCTTTGCACCAAATTAAGTGGACAGAGTGCAGCAGACCTTTTAGCGGCCAGTTATTGTGATCGCAGACAGACACACACGTACCACACCACAAAAATCTATTGCTATTTAAATGTGGCTCCAGCCCCTCTCCTCTTCAGAGGTAAATATGAAAGCACAAAATCATGTGAAGCGCAGGTCTTTAGGTGAAAATAAAGGTGTTTCTACCCTTAATGAGTACTAACCAAGCAACCCCTCTGATTCTCCACTCTACTTAGGTGATGAAAAATATACATCCACGAAAATTTGTGGTAATGCATTGGAAAAAGGACCACTGTTGTATAATTGACAAGCTTTGTTGGAGAAATGCAGAACCACTCTGTCTCTCTCGAGCAAATATTGTGTGCTTATGCTTAAGGAACAAATGAAACAATTTGTAATCGTTTCAACAGCCACAAACTAGGTTGATTAGAACTACGAACAATCAATTTCACTTTGTTTTCATCAAGTACTCGTACATCTGATTAGAACTACGAACAATCAAATCAAAAACTATTTCAGATCTTTCTTGTGTGTAGTAGAGATTTCAATCGTTGACAGTTTTCAAAGGATGAGGTGAGTAGATCAAACTGCATCGGATTACAGATCAAAATCTTCCAATTACTTGTGTTAAAATTACAATTATTTGGTAGGAGAACATAATTAGCAAAAGAAAACATATATGGACAAAATTTGCAATTTTATGATACAGAAAGTTTAATCAGGTAAGAACAGTATTACCTAGCATGTGGTGCACAAGATAGAATCGATTGAGCATGCGATTTTAAGATGCAAAAACTACATACCCAAGTACTCCCTCCGTTCCAAAATAGATGACCCAACTTTGTATCACATAATACCATTTTCGACACAACATATCATGTTTGAGAAACACATTTTATTATTTAATATTTACCTCCAACAAAAAAGAAAAAGCAAGGAAAAAATAGTACCTTTCGGCCTACTCAGAAATGGTAGGTGTATTTGGAACTGGGACCATCTGGTGCACAAGATGCTGCATTCCTGGCTTCAGTTCCTTGTTGCAGAAATCATCATACTCTTCCTTATCCCCGGCCTTCTTTTTTACCTCCACTACTACAAGGGAGGGTGTGAGTTCAAAAATCTCCGCGCAGATTGTTAGTGGACCCTTGACCCCTTCCCTTGTGCCCTCCAGGCTCACCCGCCAATCCTTCTTCCGCACCGCGAAGCTCTTCACATTTGCGATCTCCTCCAATTTGGTTATAATGTCCGACATAGGTTCACTCGAGATGAATCTCACCTCGTCCCCTTTTTCCTCAAACAGCCCCGACAAGTTGAATCCCCTTGAGAATGATATGATGTCGAACGCATTAAGGCTAGCGGGGCGCGGGAGCGGCCCGCGGAGCCTGTGGCGCTCTTCAAATGACGATGTGGCAGGGCAGGACACGACTGATGCGTCGGACTCTGACCCTGAGTCGTCTCCATCAACTTCTTGTGGGGATGGAGATGGAGGTGGAGGCGGCAATGGTTGAGGAAGAGGGTCAGTGAGACCCAAGTCGAGCATATCATTCTCGGCATCTATGACGTTGTACAGCTGGTCGTCTTCAATATAGAACTTGACTGGCCGGAATCCTTTCTTGAACCACCGGTTCTCCATGACCTCCGGCAAGGTGATCCTGGTGCTTGGGTTTGTGTCAAGGAAACGCATGATCAGGCTAGTAAGGTCCTTGGAGAACCACCGTGGACACCGGAATTCTCCCTTGTAAACCTTACGGTACATGGCCATGAGGTTCTGGTCATGGAAAGGGAGGTATCCGGCCATGAGAACAAAGAGGATGACGCCGCAGGACCATATGTCGGCCTTGGCGCCTTCGTATCCACGGCGCGCGAGGACCTCGGGCGCGACGTAGGAGGGGGTGCCGCAGAAGGTGTGGAGGAGGCCGTCTGGGTGGAACGGGTCGGCGACGGCGGAGAGGCCGAAGTCGGAGACCTTGAGGTTGCCCGCCTCGTCGACGAGGAGGTTCTCCGGCTTGAGGTCCCGGTGGAAGACCCCGCGGGTGTGGCAGAATCCGACGGCGGAGATGAGGTGCTGGAAGTAGCGGCGCGCAATGTCCTCCTTGAGGCGGCCCTTGGAGACGCGGGAGAAGAGCTCGCCGCCGCGGACGAGCTCCATGACGAAGTAGATCTTGGTCTTGGTGGCCATGACCTCGAAGAGGTGCACGATGTTGGGGTGGCGCACGCGGCGGAGCACGGCGATCTCGCGCTTGATGTGCGAGACGAGGCCGCTCCGCACGGCCTTCTCCCGGTCGAGCACCTTGATGGCCACGCTCTCGCCGGTCTGCAGGTGCCGCGCGTGGTACACCTTGGCGAAGGTGCCCTTGCCCAGGACGCGGCCCAGCTCGTACCGCCCCATGAGCAGCCCGCGGGAGCCTGTGCCGCCTCGCTTGGCCGCCGCCGCCGCCGCCGCCGAGGAGGAGGAGGAGGAGGAAGGGGACGGCAGCCGCGCGGCCTGCGGCGACGGGTCACGCGGCGGCGGCTTGGTGGCCGCCATCGACGGGTGGTGGCGGTGGGCGGGGAGGCGAGGCGAAGGGGATTGGGTGGAGGTGGAGGTGGAGCAGCCGGCCTCGAAGGAGGTGAGCTTAACGGCTCTGCGGAAACTATTTCTCGTTTGCTTTGCTCTCCGCCTTCTCTATGGCTCTGCTCCGTGGAGCATGGTTGGGCTGGGGCTCTTCGCTTGGCTTGGGAGGGCAGATATTTTTTCCCCGGCTCCTCGCATTTTGTATTTTTATTATGGGCTTGTTTCACCCAATTGCTGGAGTCTCTTCGTGCACAGCTTTTGTGCCATATTTCGAGGGTTCTTTTTTGCGTAAAGCTCTGGCTGTTGCCAAGCAAAGCAAACGGTGGATTGGGAGCCGGTGTACCAGCTGTAAATAAGTTTGCCACACACAAAAGGAAGAAAGCTCCAGGGGTACTTTTGTTTTATAAGCAGCACTTTTATTATTTCACTGGAGTCATTCACAATTTACATGTGGAGATGATTTTTTTTTTGCGGGGTCACGTGGAGATGAAATTGACAACATACTCTCAGGGCTCAATTTGCTCACTAACTTCTCTCTCCAAATAAGAGTTGTATTTCTTTACTTTTAGATTTGTTTGTGCTTTTGCCCCGCAAAACCTTATATTAACATTATTATTGCATTTGCATTGCTTATATAGACGTGGTAGTTGCTTTATTTATAAAGCCAGACAAAAATCTATTTCAAGATAAGTTGTATTTCTGAACATTCAAGCGTTTGCGGTGTTAACAACGAGTCTTCGAGTTGTTGCAATTCTGATTGAGTTCTATCTAGAAGGTGTTCAAAATGTTTGATCTGGCAACTCTCAAAAAGTTATAGATGTTATCAAGTTGCCGACGTGTACTTCTTGTTCTTTATATGGTTTCGTCCTCGATACAATTTGTATCATTAGCTACTCTCTTTCCAAAAAAATATGTCGTATTAGTTTGTTTTGTCAGAAGAATTCATAAAAGCAAGAGTGCATCCACTTCATAGAGAAAGCAAGCACCCACAAGATCTAAACGTACAACACATATAGTAGGTTCAACACAAACAAAGTCCATTGGAGTCATAGCGTAAAATGATCCCAAGGACGCAAAATAAACAAACAAAAGCAGTTAAATCACCGACGATAGACGACAAGCCACTCTCTGAAGCCTGCCGACAAATGAGTTGATGGAGGTCCGGTCCTTGGGACAAGTTTATCATGAGTCCATGATGTCCAGGTGAATGAAACAAAACTAAACCAGTGGAGGCGTCTTCTCCTTCTAGTGAGTGTAGCAACCCTCTAAAAATCGTTCAAACCAAATGACCTAAAGGTTGTCTATGACTTATATTCTACTAAGTACTTATATAATTTTAAAATTGCATGCTTATACATTTTTCATCCCGTGATGTATGTTATACTTATTTTGTCATAAGTAATCAGATGTTTCAAAACTTTACTAAATTCATAGAAGTCATAATGTAATAACAGCGCCTACAATCCTGCCACTCGATCTTTTTTTGGGTTCAATATGACCACTTAATCCTGCCATCCTTATCATTTTCCTTCAAGGGTTCCTCCCCTTTTGGTTGGATGCCATAAAGCTATAATGTTGTGCAGAAGAAAATACTTAATCCATGCTTTAAATTGTTTGCAAGCAAGTCGACATGAAACTTTTGACTATACTCGTATGAGCGAGCACTGCAATTACTATCTTAACAATATTTGTTTCACAAGAAGTTTACTAGTCATGACGATTCCTTATGCTTTAGAAACACCTTCAAGTGAATATGGCATCTCCCATCAAACATGGAATTTCTGCTCCCACGTGCACATGTACCCAGATGAACAATAATACTTTAAAAATCAGTAAAAAAATCTGTTTTTTTCTAATAGACATGTTTGAATGTTGTACTCTGAGGCAAAAAGAAGAAGTAACATTTGATGTGCTCATGAAAAAAATGATACTCTGAAAAGGCTCATTTTCAAAGCATTTTGGGTTGCATGTTGTATATTTCATCTCAAATAGGAGTTGTAATTCTTTTGCTTTTGTGTTTGTTTGTGCATTTACCACAACACCTCATATTTACTTTCCTGCACTTGCACTGCTTGTATAGACATGGCGGTCGTTTTATTTATAAAGTGAGACGAAGGCGTATTTCAAGAGGAGTTGTATTTCTTAACATTAAAGTGTTCACTTGTTGGCAAGTATGACTGTGTTTTATCTAGAAAGGGTTTAAAATATTCAACCTGGCCCTGCCAACTCTCAAGCAGCTATACATGCTAATCAAGTAGCCGACTTGTATTTCTCATTCTCCATATTGTTTCTTTGTGGATATAATTTGTACCACTACCTATTCTCCTTCCAAAAAAATATGTCATATTAGTTGGTCCAAACAAATTCATAATAGCATGTGTGACTCCGCTTTATAGATAAGGCAAGCATCCACAAGATCTAAACATAGGACATAGATAGTAGGTTCAACACTGTCAGGACCCCGACTCAATGCCACATCGATCTAGCATGTAACACCTCATATCACTTTGCGGCCTCACGCACGGTATTCCCACGGGTGTCGCCTTACCTTTGCCCGGGACCGTTTGCGTCTTTTGGCACACGTATATGATAGTGTCGCTAGCATCCATATGATAAGGAGCCCGGGCTGACATGGCTAGTCGTAAACCCAAAGTGGCACAAACTTACAGGGACAGGCATCCATGACCCAACATCGAACGTGTCGGCCATCAGCGAGTGAATCCAGGCTGTAGCACTGGGCTAGCAGGACTCCGGTGAACCGGGCTGTAGCGGGCTAACAGGACTCCGGTATTCATCGCGTGACATTTCCCCGAAGGGATAGACACAGGAACGAAGAAGGACACATGCCGGCCAGCCTAAGTGTTCCGGAGCAGTAGCAAGCTACTATGGCTCAGTGGAAGCACTAGGAGACATTTCCCGGTAAGAGAGGCTACTAAAGATAAACAACTAGATAGTCAAATCCCACACATACCAAGCATTTCAATAACATACACACAATATGCTCGATATGTGCAAACACAACATGGCATCACAACATGACTCTACGACTCAAGTATTTATTCAATAGGCTCCGAGGAGCGAGATATTACAAACAGGGGTCTCATGACCCAACATTCAGAGCATACAAGTCAAAGCACAAGCAGAAGCTATCATGTCTGAGTACAGACATCTACAAATGAAAAAGGCTTGAAAGCCTGACTATCTACCAGATCCTGCCGAGGGCACAAGATCGTAGCTGAGGTAACAAGCTAAACGTCGAAGTCCACGCGGAACTACTAGCGAGACCGAAGTCTCTCTGCAAAACATAAAATAGGCAAACGTGAGTACAAATGTACCCAGCAAGACTTACATCAGAACTAACTACATATGCATCATTATCAACAAAGGGGATGGTGGGGTTTAACTGCAGCAAGCCAGCTTTGACTCGGTGGCTATCCTGAACTACGACTGCAAGTAACTCTTTTGAGGTGGCGCACACGAGTCCACATATTCACCATATCAATACACCACTATGGATCCGCTCCCGTCTCCCTACGAGAACGCCATCCATAGCACTCACGCTTATCTTGCGTATTTTAGAGTATCCACTTTCACTTGTCTATGAACTGATATAAGCAACCCAGAAGTCCTTTTCCGCGGACACGGCTATTCGAATAGATGATGTTAACCCTGCAGGGGTATACTTCTTCACACACGCTCTCACCACTTACCGCCGTTTACACGACATGTACTCGGCAACCTTCAAGCGGAAGCCCAACGTGGGTGTCGGCCACGGCCTACCTAAACACTCGAGTCTCTAGTCCAGGTTTATCGCCTATTCGGTTTCCATCCATGAGGAGATCCGGCCGGAGTTTCGCTCACAGCCCCAAACGATGTGAACAGGGTTCCCGAGACACCAAACGGGCGCCCGGTACACCGTGCCACGTGCCTACCGCATCACAGTCCACCCCTCCGGTCAGCGCTGCCCACGGTCTCCAGCATACTACAAACACCAGAAACTACTTGCAACTCCTGGACAGAGGACAAGGGTGATTAAGAAGCCGAGAGGGTCCATTGGTTTCGGGCCCAATGCGTGGTAGTAGCTGAATCATGGATCACAAACACAGAACTCAGTTCCTGAGGACGGCTGCAATGAGACAACCCACCATGTACTCCTACATGGCCTCTCACCGCTACCTTTACCAAATCGTATTCGCACACTTAGCTCACACACAGTAGGACATGTTCACACACCTCTGATTCATTCCCGATGAATCAGACCTGACACAACTCTAAGCAGTAGCAGGCATGACAAACAAGCATGAATGAGTAGGCACAACAGGGCTCAAACAACTCCTACTCATGCTAGTGGGTTTCATCTATTTACTGTGGCAATGACAGGTCATGCAAAGGATAAAGGGGTTCAGCTACCGCAGCAAGTAACAAGTATGTCGGTGTTGTCCTAATGCAGTAAAAGAGAGCAGGAGCGAGAGAGTAGGATTGTATCGGAATGAACAAGGGGGTTTTGCTTGCCTGGCACTTCTGAAGATAGCATTGAGTCTTCATCAGTGTCAACGATCACATCGTCGGTACAACGTCTATCGAGGGGGGAACAACACCGGCAAACACAGAAGAAACATGATCAATGCAATGCACAATATGATGCATTCTATGACATGGCAATATGAATGTGTTTTGGGCTAATGCACTTAGCTATGATTTAAATGAAGTTGGTTTGAATACATGATTCAAATTCCAACTCCATATATGATTATTTAAATGCCCTTTATTTGTTTTGTCCAAAACAGAGGACAAACATTGTTCAAACATGCATGAAAATGGTACAGATGGATTCCTTGAATTTTTCTGATAATTTTTCATATATAAATTATTTTATTCTGAGCTACGGTTGAATTTCTATGAATTTTTGAAGTTTTAATCATTTTCTGGAATTTCCTGAATTAACTTAAATCCAGAAATTAGTTATTGCGTCAGCAGTGCGTCAGGGTGACGTCAGCAAGTCAAAGGCGCCAGCCCAGGTCAAACCTGACGGCTGGGACCCACGGGTCAGTGTAACAGGGCTGGTTTGGGTGGATGACATGTGGGACCAGTCAACGGCCGCGTCAGCAAAGTCAATGCTGACGTGTGGGTCCCAGTGGGTTATGAACTAAACTAAACAGAAAATTAAATTAAACTAATCAGGCGCAGGGCCCACATGGCAGTGGCACTAGGGTTGGTTTAGCTGGGTCATTAGTGGCTAATGACGGCCACGTCATCAGTCGCCGGAGTGTCGCCGGCGACGACCACGGCCGACAGCGGAGGTGCACTGTGCGCTCGCTACGGAGCACCATTTGACGTGCGGTTTGCTCCTACGGGTTCCTGGGAGGAAGGCGCATCTAAAGAGGTAAGCGACAGCAGCTGGGGTGGCCGGAGCTGCCGGCGGCGAGCTCTTTTGCGGCTGCCGGAGTTCGGCTATCGACGGAAACCATGCCACAGAGCACGGGAGGAGCAGCAGTTGGGTGATTTGAGCTCCTTCGAATGCTGAGTGCGTTGGCGGGCTCATAAGCAAGCGGCGACGGCTGTGGCCGCGACGGCGCCATGGCCGGCGGCGAGGGATTCTCGGGCAAGGTGGTGGGGCTAGCTAGAGGGCGCACACAGAAAAAGGATGAGAAGGGGGAGATGCGGTAGCTCACAGGGAGGCCGGAGAGCGGTTCAGCGGGCTCGGGGACGCGTCGGAGACGGCGAATCGGCGTGCGGCATCCGGCGGCCGTGCGTGAAGAAGACGGCTTGATGACGGCGATGCAGGGCGTCCGAGGTCGCTTGACTCGGCGGAGAGGATGAGGGCGAGGTAGCCGAGCTACTGGGCACACCGAGAGGTCGAGGGGGAGGCTCTGGGTACGGCAACGGCGGGCGGCGGCGATGAGCTCCGCTCGGGCTGCGCGGGAGAGAGAGCCAGGGGAAGGGAGGGAGAGCAACGAGTGAGGGAGAGGGGACAGGGTCTTCGGGCGTCTCCGTGGCGCTGGTAGAAGCCCCGGGGCTCCCAGGAGGAAGCAGGAGGTGGCCGAGGGCTCTCGGGTGCGCGCCACGCCTCGCCTCTGTCCTTCTGGCGAGGGAGGAAGACGACAGGGGGGAAGCGGCGGTGGGCTGGGCCGTGCTGGGCCGGTTGGTGGCGCCAGGTAAGTGGCTGGAGGAGCTGGGCCAGGTAGGTTTCTCTTTTTTTTATTTCTGTTCTGTTTTTCTTTTATTTAATCTTTTGCCACTGTTTAAAAATCAAAACAGATTCAAAAACAGTACCAAATATCCTCTGGATATTTTTATGTTGCTGAATGGGCTGATCCAAATGCACATAAAATGTTCCAGGGTATTTGAAAGTATATTCTATACATATTATGAATATAATTCCAAATGCAACTAGAATAATGATTTAAATTCAGTGCTCAAAATATTCCTCAAAAATGTTCATTATTTTTGGTTTGGTGCAAAACCCTTGCCAAATATAACCAACATTATTTAAGGCCATTTTGAAAACATTGAATGCATTTTCCAGGGTTCTTTGCCCCTATTTTATTTAAGTTTTTGAGGCTTCCAAATTTCCTCAGTTCAAGTTTCAGAAATTTAAACATGATGCAAACACTAGGCAGCACCAGAAGCTAGGGATGTGACAACTCGCCTCCACTAAACAAGAATCTCGTCCCGAGATTCAGGCGTAGGGGAGGGTGAAGGGGGAACGCAAACTAGCACAATCTTCACGATCCAGGGTGCACTTGAAATGAACGTTGATTCGTCCACCATCATTGTCTCGAAGTCTTGCTCTGAGAACTCCAACTATCATGACAACGAGAGGAAGGAAAGACCCTAAAAGAATCGTTCTTCTCGAAGGTCGAACAACTCAGGATTAACTCTCGGAATGAGACATAGCAACATCTCTCGGGCTGAGAGACGAGGCACACCTCTAGAGGGATGGAGTGGAACAGATGACGATGGTTCACTAGGTAGACAACAATTTCACGCTTAAGAAGGTGGTAATCGATTGTCAACGTAGCGAGGAGTTGAGTTGCCATGAAACCACAACGAGGCACCTTAGGGATGGTGACTCGTAGATATATCCCCTTAAGTGGCAAAAAGAATTACCTTTGATTCAGAGATCATTGAAACTCTTTAAACCAGCCTAAGGCAATTCTCGAGCGATCGTATGGAAGGGGTCGGTAGAATGGCATGCTCGGACTTGGATGATGTGGATTACCTTGTTGAAGACAACGTAATGGATGAATTTGCTTACCACCGGAAATGGAAGAGACCCGTGGTAGAATGGCACATTGGCGGTGCAAGCTGGGAACAAAATGCAAATGCTGGGAATGATTCTGGTAACTGGGGAATAACCCAGCAATAGAGAGTGAATTCATTATTTGAAAAGATCATAGCATTGCCGAGGAAACTGAGAGCACTATACAGTTAATGCCGACGATCAAACCTAGCACTTGCGCGTGCTCTCAAGAACTTGAGCATTTCCATAATCATCAAGATTTTACCAATATCCGTGTCAAGGATCCTGGCAACACAACTTGCTACCATGATGAATGATGATGGATGATGCAGATGCATAAGAAGACAACACCTTCTCAGATTTCACCTTAGCGAGGCCAAGGAAGCAAAATCTGGATGATCGACCGAGAGACATTTAGCACTCCGCTTCTAATGTTCTCCTTGATGTGCTAGTGTATCCCATTCATAGATATGGTTTGATAACTAGAACATCAAGTAAAAGGTCGGACTTCGGGAGCTCAAGAATCCATAAGGAGTAACTTATTGGAGTAAAACCCTACGAAATCCTTATGGGGAGGTGGCCAACTTCTTCAATCAAGATACTACAATAATAGGTCTTCCGGCTGGGTGTGTTGGCCATGACATCCACTTAACCGGTTTCAGAGAGACCATTATTATAGTTCTTGGGAAATGTTCCAACAATCATATCTGCCTGAGATTCAGATCTAGTTGGTGTTAGGATATTCCAGACTCATCGAGTCTAGGAAGAAAAATGAGAGTTTGCAACACAAATCGACGAAATGACGTTGCGAGATTCTCGGGAAATGAACTACGATAGCAAGCTCCAAAATATGAGCTAGTTCTGCTACAAACATGTGAACACGTTGTCCCAGACAAACATGAACACATGGTAATCTTACAATAGAACACTACCGCGTTCTGGTAGGGAACCATCATTGAGGGTATAGGAATCTTGTGCATGAACTAGTATTTGCACAGCAACTCCTTTTCCTTGAACAAATCAATCAGTGGCTTGGTGTGCTAGGGAATACATATGGAGTGGAGGTAATTAATCTACCAAACCATAGAATACATTTGCACATGCATAATTGACTTGGGATGGTACCAGAGGAAATAAAACAATCTTTCTCAAATTCACGGCGGCAACTTTCACCAAATGCATGTGTATAAGAGGAAGTCACTCCTTTCATCAAACAAGTACTTCATGAGCTAGCATGAAGAAAATGCTTTCAAAAGTTTCCAACACTGGCTTAATGTTCAGCAAAATTATGGAGAAGACAAGGATGTTTTTGATGGGCTCAACAACAATTCATCCAGCTTCCCATGGAGATGGAATTCCATAACTATGTGAACAAGGTGATAGTATTGGTCAGACCCAAGATGTAAGGGTGTATGCTCGAGGGATCAACCACGAGTAAGACAACATTACGAGCATCGTTGGTACTGATTTGATTTGACGATAGCCCACACTCAAATCAAAGGATTGATAAGACAATAGGTCCAGCAACTGATCACAGGGACCAATCGATGAAGATATCATCTTTCGTCAACACACACTACACAAGAATATCCCTTTGGAACGAACTAAGTCAGGCAAGCTTTTATCTTCCAATTCTCCAAGTTGTTGTCTAGCTTAACCAACTAGCTCAGGGATATCTAACACCGATTCTTGGAAAGAAGGTGGTTCACAAGAAACCAACTTGATCACGAGCTCAACATAACAGTCAGGGGACAACCTGGTAATACTTCCAAGAAGATATTCAGAAAATCACGAACCACCGGTATGTTACTAAGCTCGAGAACAATCTCGCTTTTGAGGGCAAGACGATATGATCAAATGAGTGAGGACTTGACAAGATCCTAACTCATCAATCGAAGGGTGCACCGAAATAAGGACTAGGTAGCACGATCAGTCTTAGAAGGATGATTCAAAAACCAACACGCTAAGAATGAAATTATTATCCTTTAACTACCAAGCAACGAGGTTGCTGGGAGTATTGATTTCACACATCACAATTCATTTGTCGGTATTCCGGTTGCATCAACACGAGGACCGAGGAATGACTAATGATGGTGAGAGGTATCACTACGTCAAAATTCATGAGAGTTGGTGCAGTTCTCATGACAATTCTGACATAAAGGGGGTAATACTCCAAGGTAGAACAGAACCAAAAGCTGGATTGGCATTTGATCTGCAGAATACAACTGCTTTGACCCAATCCTGGATATGGAAGAGGTACTAGAGTTTGTTTCTCCAAGTCATTCAGGACAGAATGGCTTGACGGACCACAAGAGTAATAGGCATCGATAAACGAACGCACGCATACTCTTGACTAGCAATTGATAGACGAAGGTCAGTAGACAACTAAAGAGGGACAACTCAAAGGAACATATGTTTTTTTTTGAGTTGTGGATGCATGGACTAGCATGTCGAACGAGTTCAACATATTTCTTCCGGATAACCCATGCAGAAAGGTAGAACTGGCAGAGTCACAATATAGCATGGAGAACTCATCGAGGGCACTCCTGTTGTGATCTTTTGATCCAACAAACTTCTGCCGTAAGTGGTTCATGGTATTTGGAAGAAGGATATACCACGGACCTCAAGGACTAATGCAAAGGTTACTAATAACCTAAGGAGCTAGCAACACTATCAACATGAAGTAAGTAGGGTGAATCTTGGTTCGAAAACCCAGGAATAGAATACCTACTACTAAGTGGCATCACGAGATGCTCTCGAGAATGATGGCCAGAATCATCACACTGGGATCACAAAACATGGCTAGACTACTAGATGATCCCCTAAGACACCTAGGGTCATAATAAAACTCCAACATATATGTCAAGGCAATAGAGTACCTCAACTCACTGGTTAGTGTGCTTATTCTGACCATAAAGGACATCGGGAACGGAAAGAAAGGATTTGCAAATGCATCAGACTATTTAGAAATCTGGGATGACTCGGACAGCATAACGGCTGTAAATGCTCAAAAGATTGGAGACATGCTACAAAAATGGTGGCATAGCCACTCAGAAGCACAATATCAAGGTTTCGAGATCGTCAGTAACATACAAAAGTAGTAGGAACTGAACAGAGGCTTAAGCCCAACAATCTTACAAGTCTACAGATTAGCAACATGTGATCCTGATAGAAAGAAGAGAAAACCTAGTTCCTTAACCCCGTAGAGAAGAAGAGGGTGACTCAGATCAGAAGGGCATGAGGTATAAGGAGTAAAAAGAGCCTTATGTTCCATCCCACAATCAATTCCCTTACATAACTAAAGAATTTCTAGACTCAACTTCGACCAGTTTGGCTTGGTAATCCTACAGGCAGTCAAGCTCTGATACCAAAGCTGTCAGGACCCCGACTCAATGCCACATCGATCTAGCATGTAACACCTCATATCACTTTGCGGCCTCACACACGGTATTCCCACGGGTGTCGCCTTACCTTTGCCCGGGACCGTTTGCGTCTTTTGGCACACGTATATGATAGTGTCGCTAGCATCCATATGATAAGGAGCCCGGGCTGACATGGCTAGTCGTAAACCCAAAGTGGCACAAACTTACAGGGACAGGCATCCATGACCCAACATCGAACGTGTCGGTCATCAGCGAGTGAATCCAGGCTGTAGCACTGGGCTAGCAGGACTCCGGTGAACCGGGCTGTAGCGGGCTAACAGGACTTCGATATTCATCGCGTGACATTTCTCCGAAGGGACAGACACAGGAACGAAGAAGGACACATGCCGGCCAGCCTAAGTGTTCCGGAGCAGTAGCAAGCTACTATGGCTCAGTGGAAGCACTAGGAGACATTTCCCGGTAAGAGAGGCTACTAAAGATAAACAACTAGATAGTCAAATCCCACACATACCAAGCATTTCAATAACATACACACAATATGCTCGATATGTGCAAACACAACATGGCATCACAACATGACTCTACGACTCAAGTATTTATTCAATAGGCTCCGAGGAGCGAGATATTACAAACATGGGTCTCATGACCCAACATTCAGAGCATACAAGTCAAAGCACAAGCGGAAGCTATCATGTCTGAGTACAGACATCTATAAATGAAAAAGGCTTGAAAGCCTGACTATCTACCAGATCCTGCCGAGGGCACAAGATCGTAGCTGAGGTAACAAGCTAAACGTCGAAGTCCACGCGGAACTACTAGCGAGACTGAAGTCTCTCTGCAAAACATAAAATAGGCAAACGTGAGTACAAATGTACCCAGCAAGACTTACATCAGAACTAACTACATATGCATCATTATCAACAAAGGGGATGGTGGGGTTTAACTGCAGCAAGCCAGCTTTGACTCGGTGGCTATCCTGAACTACGACTGCAAGTAACTCTTTTGAGGTGGCGCACACGAGTCCACATATTCACCATATCAATACACCACTATGGATCCGCTCCCGTCTCCCTACGAGAACGCCATCCATAGCACTCACGCTTATCTTGCGTATTTTAGAGTATCCACTTTCACTTGTCTATGAACTGATATAAGCAACCCAGAAGTCCTTTTCCGCGGACACGGCTATTCGAATAGATGATGTTAACCCTGCAGGGGTGTACTTCTTCACACACGCTCTCACCACTTACCGCCGTTTACACGACATGTACTCGGCAACCTTCAAGCGGAAGCCCAACGTGGGTGTCGGCCACGGCCTACCTAAACACTCGAGTCTCTAGTCCAGGTTTATCGCCTATTCGGGTTCCATCCATGAGGAGATCCGGCCGGAGTTTCGCTCACAGCCCCAAACGATGTGAACAGGGTTCCCGTGACACCAAACGGGCGCCCGGTACACCGGCCACGTGCCTACCGCATCACAGCCCACCCCTCCGGTCAGCGCTGCCCACGGCCTCCAGCATACTACAAACACCAGAAACTACTTGCAACTCCTGGACAGAGGACAAGGGTGATTAAGAAGCCGAGAGGGTCCATTGGTTTCGGGCCCAATGCGTGGTAGTAGCTGAATCATGGATCACAAACACAGAACTCAGTTCCTGAGGACGGCTGCAATGAGACAACCCACCATGTACTCCTACATGGCCTCTCACCGCTACCTTTACCAAATCGTATTCGCACACTTAGCTCACACACAGTAGGACATGTTCACACACCTCTGATTCATTCCCGATGAATCAGACCTGACACAACTCTAAGCAGTAGCAGGCATGACAAACAAGCATGAATGAGTAGGCACAACAGGGCTCAAACAACTCCTACTCATGCTAGTGGGTTTCATCTATTTACTGTGGCAATGACAGGTCATGCAAAGGATAAAGGGGTTCAACTACCGCAGCAAGTAACAAGTATGATCGTGTTGTCCTAATGCAGTAAAAGAGAGCAGGAGCGAGAGAGTAGGATTGTATCGGAATGAACAAGGGGGTTTTGCTTGCCTGGCACTTCTGAAGATAACATTGAGTCTTCATCAGTGTCAACGATCACATCGTCGGTACAACGTCTATCGAGGGGGGAACAACACCGGCAAACACAGAAGAAACATGATCAATGCAATGCACAATATGATGCATGCTATGACATGGCAATATGAATGTGTTTTGGGCTAATGCACCTAGCTATGATTTAAATGAAGTTGGTTTGAATACATGATTCAAATTCCAACTCCATATATGATTATTTAAATGCCCTTTATTTGTTTTGTCCAAAACAGAGGACAAACATTGTTCAAACATGCATGAAAATGGTACAGATGGATTCCTTGAATTTTTCTGATAATTTTTCATATATAAATTATTTCATTCTGAGCTACGGTTGAATTTCTATGAATTTCTGAAGTTTTAATCATTTTCTGGAATTTCCTGAATTAACTTAAATCCAGAAATTAGTTATTGCGTCAGCAGTGCGTCAGGGTGATGTCAGCAAGTCAAAGGCGCCAGCCCAGGTCAAACCTGACGGCTGGGACCCACGGGTCAGTGTAACAGGGCTGGTTTGGGTGGATGACATGTGGGACCAGTCAACGGCCGCGTCAGCAAAGTCAATGCTGACGTGTGGGTCCCAGTGGGTTATGAACTAAACTAAACAGAAAATTAAATTAAACTAATCAGGCGCAGGGCCCACATGGCAGTGGCACTAGGGTTGGTTTAGCTGGGTCATTAGTGGCTAATGACGGCCACGTCATCAGTCGCCAGAGTGTCGCCGGCGACGACCACGGCCGACAGCGGAGGTGCACCGTGCGCTCGCTACGGAGCACCATTTGACGTGCGGTTTGCTCCTACGGGTTCCTGGGAGGAAGGCGCATCTAAAGAGGTAAGCGACAGCAGCTGGGGTGGCCGGAGCTGCCGGCGGCGAGCTCTTTTGCGGCTGCCGGAGTTCGGCTATCGACGGAAACCATGCCACAGAGCACGGGAGGAGCAACAGTTGGGTGATTTGAGCTCCTTCGGATGCACTGAGCGCGTTGGCGGGCTCATAAGCAAGCGGCGACGGCTGTGGTGAGGCTAGCTAGAGTGCGCACACAGAAAAAGGATGAGAAGGGGGAGATGCGGTAGCTCACAGGGAGGCCGGAGAGCGGTTCAGCGGGCTCGGGGACGCGTCGGAGACGGCGAATCGGCGCGCGGCATCCGGCGGCCGTGCGTGAAGAAGACGGCTCGATGACGGCGATGCAGGGCGTCCGAGGTCGCTTGACTCGGCGGAGAGGATGAGGGCGAGGTAGCCGAGCTACTGGGCACGCCGAGAGGTCGAGGGGGAGGCTCTGGGTACGGCAACGGCGGGCGGCGGCGATGAGCTCCGCTCGGGCTGTGCGGGAGAGAGAGCCAGGGGAAGGGAGGGAGAGCAGCGAGTGAGGGAGAGGGGACAGGGTCTTCGGGCGTCTCCGTGGCGCTGGTAGAAGCCCCGGGGCTCCCAGGAGGAAGCAGGAGGTGGCCGAGGGCTCTCGGGCGCGCGCCACGCCTCGCCTCTGTCCTTCTGGCGAGGGAGGAAGACGACAGGGGGGGAAGCGGCGGTGGGCTGGGCCGTGCTGGGCCGGTTGGTGGCGCCAGGTAAGTGGCTGGAGGAGCTGGGCCAGGTAGGTTTCTCTTTTTTTTATTTCTGTTCTGTTTTTCTTTTATTTAATCTTTTGCCACTGTTTAAAAATCAAAACAGATTCAAAAACAGTACCAAATATCCTCTGGATATTTTTATGTTGCTGAATGAGCTGATCCAAATGCACATAAAATGTTCCAGGGTATTTGAAAGTATATTCTATACATATTATGAACATAATTCCAAATGCAACTAGAATAATGATTTAAATTCAGTGCTCAAAATATTCCTCAAAAATGTTCATTATTTTTGGTTTGGTGCAAAACCCTTGCCAAATATAACCAACATTATTTAAGTCCATTTTGAAAACATTGAATGCATTTTCCAGGGTTCTTTGCCCCTATTTTATTTAAGTTTTTGAGGCTTCCAAATTTCCTCAGTTCAAGTTTCAGAAATTTAAACATGATGCAAACACTAGGCAGCACCAGAAGCTAGGGATGTGACAAACACAAACAAAATCCGTTGAAGTCATAGCATAAACAGACCCGAGGAGGCAAATTAAACAGACAAAAGTCGCTAAATAGCATACGCAAGATGATGAGCCACTCCCTAAAGCCTGCTGACAAATGAGTTGGTGGAGTTCCGACCCTTGCGTCCAGCGAGCAACAACCATTGTTGCATGAAAGCAATAAGTTTAAAAATCACGCTGGTAGCATTGTCGATTTGTCGTAGATGTTCACGGGCAATCACAAGTCGATTTGTCGTAGATGTTCACAGGCAATCACAAGTTTGTTATGATTCCACGATGTCCAAGTGAACGAAACTAAACTAAACCAGAGGAGACATCTTCTCTTTTAGTGGAACCCTCTAAAAATCCTCCAAGCCGAATGATTTATTGCACGATTATACATTTTTCATCCTATGTATGTTATATTTGTTTTGTCATAAGTAACTGATATTTCAAAACTTTACTAAAACCATAGAAGTCATATTGTAATAACAACGCATATAACCTTGCCACTATGTCCTTTTTTATTGAATATGATCACTTAATCATGTCACCCTTATCATTTTTCTTCAAGGGTTCCTACCCTTTTGGCTGGATGCCACGAAACTATAATGTTATTCGGAAGAAAAATACTCCATCCATGCTTTAGATTGTTCACAAGCAAGTCCACATGAAACTTTCGACTATACTTTGTATGAGCGTGCACTGCAATTACTATCTTAACAATATTTGTTTCAAAAGAAGTTTATTGGTCATGATGGTTCCTTATTCTTTAAAAACACCTTCATGTGAATATGCTATCTCTCATCAAACATGGAGTTTCTGCTCGTGCACATGCACCTAGATGAACAATAAAATTTAAAAAGTTAGTAAAAAATAAAAATTCTATTTGTTTGTAACATACATGTTTGATTGTTGTACTCTCAAGCAAAAATTAGTGAAGAAGTAACATTTGATGTGCTCATGAAAAAATAACACTCTGGAATGGCTTATTTTCAAAGCATTTGAAAAAAGCAATGAAGCGCGGTTTTGAAGCAGCTCAGAAAATGCACCTAAAAGTTTGTTTAAAATGTTGATTTTTTTACACAAATACATATGCATGTGTTCCAAATATATTTTAGTTTCCGTTCAATAATACGTCGTGTTATACGCAGCACAAAAAAAATGCCCAAAATCAACAAAACAAAAGCCCATTTTTTGCACGCATTATCTTTTTTGTATACACATACAAGCACATATATTGATGAAATTTTGTGTAGTATAAGCTATACTGCACCTCCATATATGCATGTACACATTTTTTTGAAGTTTCAGCCATAAAAAAATTGAACTTAAAAAAGGGGGCTCATAGTGCCCTTGCTCCAAATGAACTTTTCTATCTCCCAAGGGCATACATGCTATACAAGAAAATGGTCCATATGCCTGCATCGATGGCGGGGAGGGAAATCATGTCTTTTTTTTTCCTCTCCTGCAAGGCGGTTAGAAGAAAGCATTCCTCCCCTCAATCTTCTCCGGCGAGTCCGTTGTTTCTTCTCCTCTCCGCCTGCCACTCATGCGTCCGGTGGCATGGAGGGGAATTCTGGTGCCTTGGCTCCAGCTAGTAGATAGGTAGGGTTTTAGTACTCGCAAGGGCAACGCTCGAACGGATGGTGACGCTTCTTTTTCGAGTCAGTTTTTGGTGATTTGATCCTCGTCAAGTTCTTCTCTCGGGACTGATGAGACAGAGCTCCGGCGTAGATTCCCGTCAACTCCTCGGGCGGCGAAGCTATGGTTTCTCGTTGTGTATACGTGACGGCGAGATTTAGGGCCCGTTCGAAAGTGCTCCACGAGCCAGCTTCGTAAAATCACGGCATGAAGCCAGCCCAACACTCCTGCTCCAAGAAGCCCACTCCACGGAGAAAAATATCGTGCAGTGCAATTTTGAGGAGCGACAGAAGACTAGCTTCGAAAAAGGCAGAAGTAGAAGTTCCTCAAAATTACACCCCAATGCCCCCTCCCCCCCCCCCCCCCCCCCTCCCCCCTCCCCCCCGAAGTACTGGTCGAAACGTTTTTCTCTTCGCTCAACGCAACTCCTCTCCTCTGCCGCCGAACGCATCTGGCTCCCGTGGGAAGCTGGCTACGCTGGCTCCCTTCAGAAGCTGGCTAGCTTTGGAAGCTGGCGAGCTTCCGAACGGGCCCTTAGTGTCAGGGTCTTTAGATCGATTCAAAATTTAGTGTTAGGTTCTTCAGATCAACAACGAAGACTGATGTTTCGGGGGCTCCTTCTTGGGGCACATGCATAAAAACTTTCCGCTATCATTGATAATGGCAGGCCGGCTCCGGTATGAAAACGGTGCGTCGACAACTCGTTTTGATGGTGGAAGTGATCGTTCGGAGGTGTATGAACCTCGATGCAATTTTTATTATGTTTGAGGCGCTATGTACTTTCGATGAATCTCTGTGATAGATCTCATCCTTTCAAAAAAATGTGCATATACGAAGTTAGTGCAGCACAGAATAAACCATTCTGCTGGCAGCGCCCAAATTGTCAGCTCCTCTCACGCGAGATCCTCGCGTCCGCTCATAGTTCCCTCCCAAAAACGAATTCCAATAGCAGTATATTTTCAGCAAAAGAATCCAAGATTTTATAAAGATCTTACTAGCCGAGATCGCTTTCTTAATCGAAAGAAAGTGCAGGTCGTCCTCCGCTCGTCAAAAGTGATGGCGCGGTTTGAAGGAGAGATGGCGCGGAGGCGACGTGGAGCACGGTCAGCCGTCGCGCTGGCGCCGAGCGGACAGGTGGAGCTTTCCCCGGGGTGGGTGCGCGCGCGCGAGTGCGCCAAGTCGGCGGGTGCGGCGTGACGGTCGCGGGTAGTAGTAGCTGGGAATTTTCAACCGCTCGCTCCTTGCACGGCAGCAACAGCGCATAGGGAGGCATAAACAAAGCTAGCCCGTCGCGTCGCCCCGGCGAACCCGGAGGCGGTGCGCGTGCCCGGCCGGGAGGCGCGGGTTCGGCCGCGTGAGCCGGCCCGGCGCCGCGCGTTCGCGTGGACCACCGGCGCCCGGACGAAGCTGGCTACCGCTACCCAGTAGCGCACGAGCGAGGCAAGCAACGGAGCGAACGTGCGGCCGGCACACCACCCCTAGACGTGCCGGTAACTCCAGAATCCATGGCCGCGTTCCACTTTTACCAAGTGGAAAGAGACTCTCCGTACACCTGGGCTAGCTATAGCCAGCTGAAGCGCATGGGGTTCGTTCGTTCGTTCGCTTCATACGAGACTAGATAGGGGGCGCGGCTTGCCGCGCGTTGCCCGCCAAACGACGGGGCAAACGACAGCACACAGAGATGTAAGGGCATCTCCAGCCGTTGGCCCCCAGGAGAGGCAAACAATCGCCCCTGGGAACGCACCGGCGCTAAATCGTACACTGGGGGCGTGATGCCCCCCAGTCGCGGTCCCTCACGGATTTTTAAAAAAGTCAAATACGGCGCAAACACGACTTAAATTTAACGGGGAAAACTACCGCGGGCTACCCCCGCCGTCTCCCTCGCCGCCCGCGTCGCCGCCCGCCCACGCGATTCTACATGCCGAGGAGGCGGTAGAACCGCGTGTAGTCACCGCCGTCGTCGTCACCCCCGCCGACGCCTCCGCCATCCCTGCTGCATCCCTCCCCCGGTTGGCGCGGCGGGTTGGACGGTCCGGGGCGTCGTCGTCGTCGTCGCTGAGGACCACGACGCCGTGCTCGTCCTCGCGCCCATGCTTGCGGGCGGTGATCTCCTCCAGGGCCCGGCGCTGCCGGACCATCTCGTCGCGGAGGTAGTCATCCCGCGCCCATCGCAGGGCGTCCTCATCGGAGAAGCCACGCCGGGCTATCTCCTCGTACTCCACGGGAAGGTCGGGCTCCGGCTTGGGCTCCGGCTTGGGCTCGACGAGGACGAAGCGGCCGGTGGGGGAGGCGTTGTCGCCGATGCGGACGCCGGAGCTGCGGGTGCGCGCGCTGACAGGCGCGCCCTGGGGCTCCGGCTTGACGGGGCGGAGGTGGAGGCAGGGGGAGCCGCCGGACGAGGAGGAGGACCCCCCGGTCTCCATGCGCCTCGGGGTCCAGGAGCTTCCCCGGCGGCGTGTGAAGGACAGGGGAGCGAGGTACTCGAGGCGCGGCGTGTTGCCGCCCTCGATGTACTCGAGGACGGCCTCCAACATGCGCCCGGGCACGCCCCACCACCAACGCCGGCCGACGGCGTTGAGCCTGCCGGAGGGCTTGACGCCGTTGGTGGCCTCGAGCTGCTCGGCGTGACGGCGGCGGAAGTAAGGCTCCCAGAGCGGGCTGTCGAGGACGTACCGTGGCCCCTCCCTCGCCGCACGCGGCAGGGACGAGCGGATGCGTGCGCCGGTGGGTATCGGGGGCACCGGCACGCCGCCGGCGCTGATCCTCCACGCCCCGGGTACCCGCATGTCCGGCGGGACCGGGTACTCGGCCTCGAAAAGGAGGCGAGCCTCGCTCTCGTGAAGATGGCGGCGGCCGAAGCCGTTCGCCACCGTGCCGTCGCCTGGGAAGCGCTCGACCATGGGTGCTGGAGACGGCGAGAGAGAGGAGAGGGAGGAACGACGGCGGCGAGAGAGAGGAGAGGGAGGAACGACGACGGCAAGAGAGTATGAGTCGCCGAGTGCGCTGGGGCGCGTTTTATATAGGCCGAGGCGCCGCCCGTGCGCGAGCCGCCGTGAGTACGCGTGGCGGGCGAGGGGCGCGCGTCGTCCGGTTTTCACTGCGCCGCCCGTGAGGCATCGATGGCGCAGGCTGACCGGCGCGGCAGCGCGACAGCTTTGGCATTGATTCGCCGCGGGAAACGAGGCGATGAGGACGACGAAGGGGCGAGAAGAGGGTAGAGTCGCTGACGCGGCGGACCCACGGCTGTTTCGCGCCAAAACAGTTCGCCCCGGCGCCCCCGGGCGCCCCCCAGCGCGCCGGGTTCGGCCTAGGTCCGCCGGCGCTGTTTTCGGCCCATGCCGGCGAAAATCGGGCTCCTTGGGGCGCGACTGGGCCGATTTTTCGGTGGCGGCGCAAAAAAAACGCCTGGGAAGGCCTTTCTGGAGGCGCGGCTGGAGATGCGCTAAATGGAGATGATCCTAACATGCTGAAAAGATAGATTATAATGTTAATTGTTCAGGGGCAATAAAGCTTGAATGTAAACTACCTTCGTTCGACGTAAATAGATATATAATATGATCATAATATGTCCATTACATGACAGGAAGACATGGGGAGGTACAAAAGCATGTGATTTGCATCTAATCCGGAGTAGCATAAGAGAGGAATTCATGCATTTATACATAGTGCTATATAGTTGCAAGATCAAGCTGCGTGTATGACAAAAGCGACGGGTCTTGAATCTAGCAAGGTTCAATGCAACGTAGACTCGGAGAATGGCTTATTCCATCATGTTGTTGTAATGATGGAAGCCTGAAAAAACATATGAAATTGTGAACAATAATGTGTGATGTTCTTTGAGACGGGTCTAGAAGATGATGTATGTCTACCTGCAATAGCGTGTGTGGCGCTCTATTTTCCAGGGAATAGTGCGCGACGTGCGGTCCTCATCTTCTTGTTACTTTTAGAAGGTAGACGATAGATGCTGACAATGAGTAATTGTGTAGTTAGGACACAGAAGCCACAGCTGGGTTGTATGTGAAGACAGCGATAAAAAGATGGAATGGAGAGCACCTATTATTTTTTGCTGTGACCGGGATTGACGCACTTTCTTCTTCACTGGCATCCTGGGGGCAAGCAACTTATAAGAGAAACGAGCGTGAAGTACGTGCTACCACACGATAATGAAGATACTTTGGCGTGCGGTTTTACCTCAGACAACATGATTTGGTAATTGGCCCGTGAAGTATTCTTGTGCGTAGAAGGTAGCACATCAGCTTCTTGTTTAGGCTTAGGTTGGGGACCCTGGTTGATTGCGGTCAGCGAAGAGAGTTGGTTACGCAGGGCGCTGGCCTGATCGTAGAGTGTCAACGACCAGAACTCCTCAGCCTGAAGTTTTCTTTTGCATTTTTTCAGCTCCGCGAAATTTGCATCATCTACCGTGATTATGCCTGTTTTCTGCAGGTATCCAAGGGCGGCAACACATGTAGATTCAATGCTTGGTCCATGAAATTCCTTTGTTGTGCTTGACAGGCTTTTGCTGTGCGGGGGCAGGTCAATAGAGACAGAGATGCCCACATTGTCACTGCCTATGTTCGCGAAAGTGAATGGATGGATTGTGCCACCAATTCTTTCAATTGCTTGTTCAAGAATGAATTGCTTGCTGATGGTGACACAGGTAGGAGATTGCTTTGATTTAACAAAAGGTAGAACGTAATTGTCAGCACGCAAAGGCTTATGAAATCGATGAATGAAGTGGAGAATGAGATGACAACAGCCTGGAACTAACCGGAGGAAAGCCCTTGACCAGCAGCTCATCATCTATGGGCAGCTTGATGGACGAGGTTGTCGATGCAGAGGAGGGTTCATCCATGGCGGCGTCTGGACTGGAAGAACAGGGTCGCGGAAATGAGAGGGAAACAGATCTGAAAACACAGTATGCAAAGAGAGCTGGTATATAGTTAACCTAGCTGGTTGGGCCTCTTTTGATGGGCCGCCCCATCGTCCTTGTGGCTTGTGGGCTGCCTGTGCATTGGGCTAGGTGCCTTGAGTGGCCTGTAAAATAGTTGATGCTATATGCTGTTAGTGAAAAAAATGGCAATGGTGATAAGGTAAATTAGATGGGAATATAAGCGCCAATCAGTGTCAATGCGCATGATTAAACAGAAGCAGTGCCTCACATCACAGATGGCATAGCATTGATGCAAACCATACAACAGAGCATGTTCAAATTAAGGATTGCATGCATAGCTCAGAATAGCACGACGACAAATATAATTTACATAGTTAAGTTCGATAGGCTGGGAGTTAATCGAGTACATCCCTGGTACACACCATATAATTTACATAGATAAGTTGAGTGGGTTGGGGTAGTGCATAATAGAGTAGAGTAGTGCAGCACATGCCACATAGCTTACATAGATAATAAGTTCGGTAGGGAATTACATAGGAGAGCAACGATCGTAGCGCAGACGTAAGATGCACAGACCACGTAGTAGAAGATAGCAAGTTGATACCACCAAGCGATCCTCAAGAGGATTGCATCGGCAAGTTGGTGATGCTGCATCAGAAGTGCTCCTCGGGCAAAGTGTCGAAGTCTGCAGAGCAATTACCTTCACTGTCAAAGATCTCCTCATCATCCAGCCAACTTCTCATGTAGGGTGGATTCTCTAGTGGCACGGGCTCGGGGTCTACTGAACAGTTGTCTTCCTCATCAGTAAAGCCTGACTTTGGGTCATATGGATATGTCCCAATGGACTGCAGGTACTCAACAGCAAGGATGGCGTTCTACTCAAGGTACTCACATATGTGCCGAGCATTCTGGAGAGTCGTATTGAGCTCAATGTCTGCCTGCGTTGATCCAGGGGACATGCCCTCGTCAATGAGACGTTGAAGTTGGATGGTTGCTGAAAATCCGGTATCCAGTGAGTTATCCCAGCCTTTGCTGAGCTTCTTTATTATATCTTGTTTCTCACCAAGCTGCTTCAGTAGTGTTTGATTGACATTTTTAATGGATTCAATGACATCATCTCTTTCAGCCACCTTCTCCATCATGTCTTTGTTTGTCTTCATAATGGAGTCAAGAGTGTTGTTCTTCTCTTCCAGTTGTTGCACCAGAGATGTATTGACCTTTTTCAGTGTTTCGATATTGCGATCCTTTTCTTTCAGACGCTCACGCAGTGACTCGTTATTAAGCCTAGCAGATTGAAGTTTGCTATAGTTATAATCACCTGGGACCACACTGTGTTCCTGCTCCATGAATTCCATGGCTTTATGCGCAACATGATTCTACGCTTCTTCCAGATCAGTGAAAGCAGAGGTTGAAATATATGTCTGACTAACAGGACGCTCCAGTTCACTGGCAATTGGATGGAAGGCGACAGTGACTTCAAGGCACCCGCGATGAACTGCACGTGCAAAGTAGGCGGCCGCTGGAAGGCCGACTTTGTCAAACATAGCATCCAGGATGACTTTGGAAGGAAGGTCCACAGGGTTCATGTTGAAACCTGGTCCAAAAATAATAGTGTAGTAAGAGTGTATGACATCGGAAACAACACTTATTTTTAAAATGGAAGAGTAAGCAAGCAAGTCAATGCTTTGGATGCAATCGAACATATGATTCTTATTCGTTGTCTGTTGTAGTTTGTGAGAAAGAGAAATCAACGCATGCAGTAAATTCAGCGAGGCAACAGGTATGTACTTTATAAAATGTAGTTAGGTTCGAGGCTGTGCTTGGAAGAGGAGTACTAACAAAACAAGATGGAGAATGAGATACCTTCTTTGGAAGGGCAATGGATTATAAATGCTTTATTTGTAATTTTGTATGCATAAATGAAGTGAGAGCTAGGATCTCATTCAGCAGAGGGCTTGGATTGGAATAAAATGCAAGTACGGTTAATTTAGTCCTCACAGTATTCTTAACCATGCAAAAGGGCCGGTGATTATACTATTTCTACAAGTCGATGTGGTTCAGTAATGATGAAAGGACAGGGGATAAACCAATAATATTTAAATGTGGGTATGCATATGGCATTGCAAATTTGTGTCTTTATTTATAGGATCTGTTTTTTTATCTAGGTGCATATCTGTTCGCATCAAGTTCAGGGCCATTAACTCGCACCTATCTATTGTAAGCAGGGTTAGATTTTAGAAATTACCTTCTGATAAGAACCGAGCGTTGGCGAATGATTTAGCTGGCCTAGAGTTCTCAGAGACGGCGAATCGAAGGGAAGAGCTCGGGCTGCAAGAGGGGGAGGAACAACACTTAGGAAACCTAGCAAACCCATGTCCATAGACGAACCAGATCGAAATACAACGGCGGGAGGAGAAATACCCGTACAGATCAATCGTAGCTAGATGTGCTCTTCTTCATCTCGCACCGCTCGTCGATTTGAGCAGTAGCGTGGATCTAGGTATGCGTCTGAGGGGAACTGCGAGGAGAGAAGCAGGGGAGTGAATTGGAGGAAGGGGATCAGAGCGAGTGGTTGGATGCGTATGTGAGACGGTGAGTGAATAGAATCACCTCCAGCACCGATGACGAACAGTAGAAGCCGCCACTCCAGCCAAGTAGGGAGGCCGCACGTGTCCTTTTCTGGTGATGGTGATCTAACCGGTGGTCTAGCGATCGTCCGGTTCTTTTGTACCAGGACTCCTACCCATCCACTGGGATACGGTGGGCCCAGTCGAGAGAAGCCCACCGGGCAGCGAGAGTGATTTAACACAATAGCACATAACGCGTAGGAAAAAGGAAAATGCCATCATCGCTAATGTGCTGTATCTATCCTTCTGATCTAAGATGCTTTTGGGATGGGCCGACGATAACCAACTGCGACGGAGAAGGAGATATTTTTAAAGGAATGTAATTTAACAGAGAGAGTTAGCCCAGCACACCCAGGATAGAATAAGGCAGTTATATAGGCGCATGTACTAATTAAGTTCAACACCAAATCACCGGGATTACAGCACGTGAACCAAAAGGACAACAGGTAAATTGTCTTCATAGTTGGTCGTTTAAATTCTAAAGGTCGAGGATGTGGGCATCCGAGTCACCATCGTTTTGTTCCTCTGGATAACCAAATGCAACCCTGAGGAGCTGAAGAGCGTCATGTGAAAGCTTTCTCAGCCGAGCAACAACACGCTCAACTTCTGAAATCTTCCTAGCCAACTCAACGGCTAGCGCGGGCCCAGCTGGAAGTGACTCAGATACAGCCAAGGAAGATATCCGATCACATATTAAAAAGACAGCACCTATGTAGTTACCAGTGGTCATTGCTAGCCCTTTGATCGTTTCATCTTTCTCAACTAGTAGGTCAGTAAGCTGTAAGTTGGCCTCCTCTGATCTTTTCAATTCAATATAGTTGTAGTCTTGCAAAACCTTGCTTTGGTTATCTTCCATATAGTGTATTGCCTTTTGAGAAACTACATCTATTGTGTTCTGCAAGTTATGCAGGGGAGAGCTCGAGAGCTGGACCGGTGTAGGCGGGTGTCGCAGATGCTCTTTCGAGGGATAAAATGTAACATCAGTCACAAACTGGCCCCTTCAATGTGTCTGAGAGTGATAGCGCGGTGCTGGAAGGTCGAGCTTATCTAATATACCTCCGAGTAGATATGTACCCGAAATCTCAACGATCTCCATATCATCATCTATGAAAAAGAGAAATTAACTGGGTGAGGATGAAGCTATGATAATTCTGTCAGGCAAAGGACATGCATAATTAAATAGGCTGAGCATAGGAAGCATGGTAGAGATCAGGCACAAATGATAGTGTAAAAAATGGTACATAACAGTAAATACGAAACAAGGGAATCATTGCCTTCATCTCATTAAACGATAAAGGGCATGTTCGATAGAGCCTAGTTTAACCTAGATGGTGACAGCACATAAACAAAAGCGGGCACATCCTATCCACAGAATTAGAAGATATTTCCACGGATAATGCAGCTGGTGATATCCTGGGGTAAAGGATATTCACCATCACATTCTTCTTTGCAGCGCCTTTGCGAGACGGCCGCTCCTGTATTCAACTACATCTGGGAGATCTCCAAAAGGGAGGTTCATCGCAGCCGCATTTCGCATTTGTTCAGAAAAGTAGTACATATATCTGGTAGACAGATGCCAACCTCTGCTAAGCTTCTTGCCTTTGATTTCTGATTCTTTGATCCGATTTTCAAGAAAGGTGATACGATTTTCCTGGCGCTTTGTTTTTGCATAGTTTATGTCTCTGACAACCGTGTTAGTCATAGTCTCTATGTATCTGACTGCTTTGATAGCAGCGCTATCTTCGGCAGTGACCTCGTCTATGCAATACTCTCCTGGCACAGACACGTCGACAATTGAGCCTCCAGGATCCAGACCAGAAGTGCTGAAGTTAACTGTAACGCGAACCTTACTATCCTCATGGATAGCATTCTTGTACTGGGGTGGGCCTTGGCCAAGGTTTGCAAGGAGCATCTCAAGTATCACCTTGTGTGGGATTTTGAACACCCTTGTAGCATCCTGCAGTACGACAGGATGTGAATTACCAACGGATGAATAGCAGACACTATTATATGTATAGGAATGATTTTAAGAATATCAAGGCGGTCAATATATGGTTCGATTTACTAAATCAAGAAAACTATATAACACTTAATCAGCCAAGAAGGCAAGGACAGAGCAGGTGCACTGAACTGTGTGTAACCTTTCAAGGTAGCATACCTAACTATAGTCTAAAAGGTCTGATCCATCAAAATTCATGGATTTTTGTTTAATCAAACTGCCTATCTACACAAATCCAATTTCTTACTTCAGTTTCTTTTTCGTTTAGCCCAACCTGTGTCCAGGGTACATATCGTCGTTTACATATCTATCAAAGAGAAAACGTTTTGCCCCTACCATGGAAACTAAACAAAGGAAAGAGCATGGCCGGACCAACCTGGGCAAGCGCCCGCAGATTATTGTTGGTGGAGGCAGCCGATCTCGAAGAGCCGTGATCTTGGGGCTCCTGGCCAGACATAGAAACCTGAAAGTGCAATCGGTGGATCTTGGAGATCAAGAAGACGAAAGCATGAACCGAACGGTAAAAGGAAGCAAGGTCATCTGCCAATCGAAGCGCGGTTGTACCTTCACAGAGAAGTCGAGGCAGGAAGGGGGAAGTGCAGGCGCAGACCAGAGGCTCGATGGCAGGCGGCGGCGGCGGCGTGGCAAGAGGCCAGGGCAAAACGCAGTCGAGAAGGCGAACGAAATGACCCAGGTGTGACCTAGTTTGGATAAAGCAAAGAAGGAAATACAACAAGCCTCTACTTACGGGTCTGGCGAACGGAAGCCCAAAAGAATTTAAATGGGCTGCATGCCTATTCACTGCGTCAGGTGTCTCTGCATGTTAAATCAGCCTATCCCGTGCGGCCGAATACCTATTGGGCCGGGCCATGAACGAGGCTGAGTGTTTCAGTTTCTTTAATTAATTTTCTATTACTTTTGCTCTTCGCTTTTTGTTGAATTTATGTATCTTCTTTCTCAGGAGTAACTCGTCATTTAAGAAGGTTAAAAATATTAACAAAACTGGACGATGTAAAAGAAGCGGTCATTATGGCAAGAGAGGGCACATGTTTTAAATGAGAATAAACATTTTATTTAATTTGACGAACAAATTTATACGAGCATTTTTTAACAATGAGTAACAACTTTTAATATTTGATGAATAAAATTTGAGAGTGATGAACATTTTTTCAACTCGCTAACCAAGATTTGCATTCTAGATTTGGCTTGATACTAAATTCATGTGTAACCGAAGTAAAAATGTTATTTTGTGAGCATCGCCCCTCCATGGGAAAATCAATAGCACCTAACAGTACAACAGAAACCAAGGCTGGAGGCGTGGTCTAAACTGTTATAACCTCATGAAAATCCACTTGCAACAAAGAATGCAATGGCAAAACAAATGGAAAGGCATGGTATAAATTGCTTATAACCAATCACATCAGTAGTAGACAATATAGCGGTCGCATCACAAACCTACAATTTAGATGAGCATCAACATAGCATGAGGACAAGCAGACGTACATTTAGGAAAATAGACTGATCAGCTAGCCAACTGGAATGTGCAAAAACGTCTTATCTTATCGTCTTTTTGAGAGTAGCCTGAGCCTAAGGCAAAAGATAACAAAGGCGTAGCTAATATAACATGGTCCATACATACTGGTGTATCTACATTCATCGTACTAAAAAGGTTTAGGCCCAAAGACCAAGAGGGTAGTTAGCAGGGCAGAGATCAACTGCAGGGAATATCTACATCAATTTCATGAGCAGTTGCACGACGGTGTGGCTTCACGACGGGGTAAGCAGATCCATGACAGAGAGGTTGGTCTTCAGAGCCTCGAATGACTCAATAGCATCGACATGAAACGCCGGCCACCTTCCAAAGAAACCGTCAGACGACACACGAACATGAAACGTGCATTTCATGCCAAGCAAGCCTAAAAGTTCAGGAGGGGTTTTCCTGAGCATCGAGGCCGCCACATGAACATTGTGAATAGCAGGGTCATGACGCATGTTATTGCGAATGACCTGACCAGCAGATCGACCGACAATCTGTTGCCCTTTCGATCCAAACAATTCAAACTCGGCTTCTCCGCTTCGGTCTTTTGCAAGGACAAATAATGTGTACCTGGTCATTAGCAAACAAACTATAAGAGAAGTAAAAGAAATACTATGAACCAATGTAAATACGAGCTCTTTTTACCCTATTGTTGCACTGGTAGATGAACAACCATGGCGCCCACATGTATATACATCAGGCTGAGTGAGCGACGTTGCAGCTGGCATGGACATATAGTGGCAGGACGTACAGAAGGTGGCCCACCATTTTTTCAAATGTGAAACCCTTGTAATTATCACATTGCATCGAAACGTACCTGCCTATGATGCAAAGGAAGGCGGTGTATTAGTAGCATTCTTGCAAATGCATAAATCATAAACACTATATAGAAAGACAGTTAATACTATCAGGGACTACATTGTTACCTCCTTGTGATATAGATTAATGTTCATGAGGTGGGTTAATAATGCTGTAGGAAGGACATCAGCATGTTGGGCCTGGTGGATAATGCTAGACGGCGCAGGAAGGCGCTCAATTGTTGGGAACGAGGGTGGGAGCCTCACAAACAAAGACGACATAGTACATAAGTATAAATCATAAAGAAGAAATATCATATGAATAGCCCAACACTCCTTACCTGCTCCTAAATATATTTATATCTGGTATGTCATGGTTGACATACCATTTGCAGGCACATCCTCTAGACAATTCTTTAGATCCTAGCTTATGGCAAACGTCACAATCGTCAAATACACAAAGACAATAAGAAAGAAGTGCACCAATCCATCAGTCTGTTTCTTAGCGAACCTTCATTAACAAAAATGGTGGCGCCAACAAAGATAACTACAGCTGGTTCTGTTTGGCCCATGAAATGAACACTTTCTCCGTTAAATCGAATAGCTCTTTCACCCCAGAGGGTTATCCCAAGCTCGTTGCCACTAAAATAATATGAGAACAGAAGGGTACCGATAGGATGAGCTGCTATGAAAAATGGCCAGTAGAAAAATAAAACAATACATGAAGATAAGAAACCAGAACACATACTTATGATCAGATAGGAGTACACGTCGCTTGAATACTTGTCTAAGTGTGTGAGGCACCCGAATAGCTTTGACAGGAGAGATTGCCGTGATGACTCCGATAACATCTACATGAGCAAATGCGAACCTACTATTTAACAGACAACATTTTTTGCAGAATAATGGATTGTAGAACATAAGAAGAACCACTGGTGTAATTTCCATCACCTATGTAGTTCTGAGGAGTATCATTTGTAGGGGGCAGCTCGTTAATTGGAGTCAAGTGGAACGTCCACTCTGGGAACTCGTCGTTTAGGTGGAAACAGTTCTTTATGACTGTAAATTGTGTAAACCTGATCATCAACGGTGCGTCGACGGGGTTCAAAATGATTGGCTGAGGAAGCACGGCAAATCGACTAAATTCATACACCACGCCCTCATGTAGCATGTTAATATGAGCGGCAAGAATATCCATTGGGACAGTTGCATAACCATGGTTACCCTACAAAAGTAACGCATTATCCTAAACAGACAGCAGCACCGAGCATCAGGAATATACTTCTAAATAGCTTTAATTTGTACCGGAGCATCCAGAAGAACCATGTGCACAACTTTGACAGGTCCATTCTCCAAACCACCACGGTAATGCCATAGGCGTGACAAACGAACACAGACAGATTGTTCGCCCCAGCCGGCGTGCAGGTCGGACAGAGCAACACAAGCCATCTGACAAGAACGGCACCAAGATAACCGTTGTTAGATTCCAGATGCGATAAGAATAAGGCAAAGAACATGTGGGTACTCTAGATCGATACAATCAAAATCAAAAAGACGTGCAAGGAGATTTTTGAAGGCACACAGAAGCTTAGGAACACGTAATGGCATGTCGAGGAAAGCAATGACAAGGCCTGGACATTGGGAGTATGGGGTGGCACGCCATTACATCAGGAGAGGAGAATGGAAGCAAGAAGAATCTTACCAGAAGGATGAGAAGGCGAAACCCTAGATGCGCCACCGACCGGAGGGGGAAAAACCAAGCTGGAAACCTAACGGAGCAGACGGGCAGTATATGCAGACTGATATACAGGTGGGCCAAATCAGAAGCCCATGAGAGGGTTAAAGCTTCGTATGGTTCTCATGGAAAAAACAATAACGTAATAGCAAGCGGGTCGTTGATGCATCAGCCACGGTTTTATAATATCATGATGGAAATTCAAAAGAGAAAACAGATACTATCATATGGATGAATGCAGCTAGTTCACTTACTCAAACTAAAGAGGTAGGTCGAAAATTCAGACTCGGCAGTACATGAGAAGTTTATATAGCTCTGAACCTGGCCATGGTTCAGACCGATTACAGCCCTGCCTATATAGTGGTGCAATTGCTTGGAAGCAAAAGCTAATGCAAGGTACCTTGCATAAGCAGAGGTCCTCCAGGAGGGGTATGAACCAGAGGGGCTATGAGGATGTACCAAACATGATACACATGATAACACAGAGTGCTTACTTTGCCAAATAATTTATCAGGATAACCTGTTAACACCAGAACCGAGCAAGACATAAGAAACAACCCACACGGGAGCCAAGAGATAAAGCTTACACAAATTAAAATAAGAAAGACAACACGGGCATAGATTAGGTTCAACGATTCATAAACATCTAGAGTACAAAGCAGAGCCACGACGATGTGATCAGAGTGTATCATTCGCCTTTTCATTTACAAAGGTAATAATCCTGACACAAGTACTTCTACCCTCCACACACGGATATCGCCGTGACCGAAACTGAAACAACAGGGCCAAAAGTACTTCACAGGGCATGTCCAGCCACTCGCCTTCCCATTTCACCTCAGGCGTCGAGTCCAGGGCATGCACGGATGCATTGATCATGTATCCTGGACAGATGCAACGGAGAAGTAATAAGCACAAGACATCATACATATGTAAACCTGGAAATGAAATTGTAGAGAGTGAGCCAAGTCATCCAAACCTGTCAAAAAGACGGTTTCTAGCCAGGTAGCATGACAGTCCGGATGGACAGCAACATGACTGATCGCAGTCATTGTCACCCATAAGCAACCAAGTGATGTGGTGTTAAGTGCCTGCGAGCGGTAGCTCAAGCAGGGGAATCGCTCATACAAGCATACCGATAAGGAACCACCAATTTACAATGACACTACCCAAAAGCGTTGGATCTCCAAAAGTTGCGTTGCCTCCTGGAACAACAGCCAGAAAAATAGGAAACCATCGATGAGAACAGTTGGTGTAAACGCGGGTTACAAGACACCTAAAATGAAATCGTAAAAAAGAATGCTATGTGCTTACCCAGGCCGTATTCCTACTTCTTTTCCCCCCGCTTGCTCGGGTTGCCTCGAGCATCAGCAGGCACAGACAGGCGAGGCCTGAAAACAGCAAGGCAAATTAAATTGTTTTGCAATGGAAGCAAAATGCCCGGACACAAGTAAAGAAACAGAGCTTACTTCTTTGCATCAGAAGCCTGATCAGGTACTGGCAGGGCATCTGTCTCGGTGGAACCAGAAAGCAGGGGTGATCTCTCCTGCTCAGTGACAGACCTGTTGCCCTGTGAGAGGAAAGATGTATACATAAATAAGTATAGATCGGCAAGAGATATTTGCAAAGATAGATGATGGGGAAATTACCAAGCCGTCGTATCCTTCATCATCAAGAGGATTGTCAACTGGATCAGATATCATAGGGGTAGCCGAGACAGGCGTATTGTCCTTGAAAAGTCCCCGTTGAGCCTTTGATTTAACCTCAGATGCCACACCGCTGTAAAAGATAGAGAAAATGTATGAAACACAAAGGTGCATCACCAGCTCAAAAGGAAAATGTTAATTGAGTGTAACTGCACGGACCTAGCCACACTTGGCTTCGTCACAGAAGGCGGGGATGACAAAGCAGAAAGCAGAGCCTGGCTCTTATCGAAAAGGAAAAAACTGATCAAATGACTGGGCAAAGCAAAGAAACAGAGCAAGTAACCAATCTATAAGAGCAAACGCGATAAGAATGGAGTTGAACCTCAGGGGTGTTGACAACCAAAGGTGGGGGCGTGGAACTGCCAGGGGGCAGACTGCTGGATGATGCACATGGCGCTGTTAAAGGAGGAGGACTCTCATTTGGCAAAGATCCCTGAGCTAGTTGCTCCAGTTGTTACACTTGAAGCTCGATACGCTACTGAAGACTGTGGCTGCTTTCCTAGAGGCGTGTCAATCCTAAGCACCTGGAATGACAGCTCATCATCATCACTGGTGAAACACTTGCTTGATATGGAGACAACGAAACGGAATTTCCTTGAGATAACAGCAGAGAGCTCTCGTGGTGTGACAGGGTCTCCGCGGGCAGACTGGACAATCTCTAGAAGCGGGGCAATAGGTGATCGCCCATGGCGTAAAAGACTTATCAGGGTGCTCCAACCAGCTCCCTTCCCACTCTGTCAAAGAAGACAAATTCAGCCTCACCAGGCTCATTGACCTCTGCATCATCATCTCTTGCAACGTAACAAATCCGGTACCTTCAAGACAAGGCAAAGATGTATCTCAATAAAAGCAACAAACCGAAACAAATAGCTCATATGGTAGCAGGCACGGTTCTCCAAACAGATAGTTACCTTGGTATTGCATCTATTCCAGCACAAGCTGGATCTGAGCATCTGTAGGCAGTACCATCTGGAAGGGAAGACTTGTGACAGGTAGTGCATGAAGAGAACCACCAACGTTGAGAAGGATTAAGTCTGCTGAGAACAGCCGTGCAAAAGAACCGGGCATCCTATAACCAAAGCAGGGAAATGTGTTAGATAAAAACAGTCGAAGAACAATCGGTTCTCAACGGAAAGACCAGTTGGGTAAATTAATTACCCGGTTATCAAACATATCCAGATTAGCCAGTTCTCGAACCGTTTTTGTCTCTAAGTTAACCTGCGCATCCACTTCAGCAGCTGTCTGTCCAGGTAAATTGATATGCTGAATAGCAGTGAAATTGTCACGGAGCCTACAGGTCAACGACAAACAAGAATCATGTTCTGAAACATAGATGACCCACATCATTGGTCATTTGAAGTCGGTTAAGAAGATTGGGCGAGCAGCGATCAGTAGGCGTGCATACAGACAAAGATTGGATGCAGAGGAAGGAACAAACTAAATCACCTGTTGCGGAAGTCACGGATATCAGGAAGGTCTTCATTGATGTACCATCGGCAGGCAGCACTGCCGCTCACACCCCTGTGACCTGTTAAAGGATGAGCCCACAATTATTTGTATGATACTGAGAAACCAAAGCAGGTACCAAATATGAGATGTGACAACCTAGCTAAGCAAAATCAAGTATTCTCACCATCATAAGTCTTGACCAATGTACCAACAAGGATGACTATGACAGGTCGGTGCTGCCGAGCTCCATCACCTCATCAGCTTCAAAATTCAGGGCTGCTTCTCCCCACAGTATGACCGTGATCTGATGGCCCCTGCATAAATTAAACCAATATGTGCTTAGGTACAGGGAACCATTTGCAAAATTACATGCTTCTGAAGACAAAGGAAACATCGGGATCATACGTGAGATCTTTCAAATGAATAACTCGTTTAGTGGAAGGCTCAGTCCTGCTTGCACTAACATACTGAACAGCCTCAGAAATTCCAGTAATCAATCCAATGACATCTAAGGCAAGGAAAAGAGGTTATTGAAGATCCCCAACTAAGCACAGAAGACAAAAGCTGATCATTTGCAGAATCACCTGTAAAGCGCTCAGGCATGTCTGCTGGCCTGGGGAGGTGAGCTATCGGAGTAAGCGCATACGTACAGAAGGGGAACTCCGCCTCCATTCCAGTCCTCTCCACAAGCTCAGTGCGCTTCGTAAACTTTATCATTGAATGACCTTCCACCGGTCTAAAAACGTATTTCCTTGGGAACACCAGGAACTTTCGGATGTCATATATCTTCCCCTCTTCGATACGATCGATGAAGCTATCAACGTTCTTCTCTGGGACCTCAGCGTACATGTGATTGCCCTATCAATCGAAGGAGCAGAGTATAAGTAACCATATAAACAAGGATATGTAAATTCCTGTGGACGATGACAACCATTAAAAAGGGGCGTGGACACTATACCTGTGCATCCAAAAGGATCATATCTGTATGCTTGATAGGGCCATGGTCAGTTCCACCACGATGCTGCCACAACCTAGAGATGTAAACACGAATGCACCAGATGGTGGTACCCTGGCGAAGCTGAGACAAAGGGCTAAACTCCATCTGTAAAAAGGAAACAGTAGTTTGAAAGGAGTGAGCATCAAGGAAAGCATATATAAAGCCGAAAAACAGCAATGGAGGGTATCAAATGGCACACATTCACAAACTGACAATGATATAGAAAAGAACCTTGCATGAAGAAAAAAAATCATCTGCAAGATACATCGATAGGGACGGACGGGATCACACGAGACATGTCCCAAGTCCTGGGTTACAGGACAGGCACACTCAAAACACAACATCGAGCAGGACAAGAGAACCTAAGGAAACGACCAAAAGCATATTCACACTGCAGGGCCAGCAAGTTTATTCGAAGCGTGGCAAAAGAGTATCACGACGAGTAAGGCAACGATATTAAATATGCACATGCAGTAGTGATTGCAGACATGCTAATCAGGTATAGTAGGAAAGCATAAAGTGTTACAAACAGTCCGAACAAAAGCAAAGGCATATGTAACCACTACAGGATCAACGCGAGAAAGATCAAAAGGAACCAGCCGAGGCATAAACCTCGGGGTATACGATATTTCGTGTCTCAGACGTGCACTTCTCATCTTTATCTTCTATAAGAAACTTAAGGGATTTCCTAGACGTGACGCGTGACACAACAACATAAAGCTGCCCATGAGTAAACACAGGCTGCTTCAGATATATTCCAATAGAAGATAAGGTCTGACCCTGACTTTTATTTATTGTCATCGCATAGCACAATCTAATAGCAAACTGTCGTCGCTTCAAGATGAAAGGCCATTTGGTTTTCTTCCCTGTCAATTCTATTCTGGGTATGTAGACAACGTTTCCTATATGAGAACCCGTCATAATAACAACCTGAATCACACGATCAGCCAACTCTCTAACAATCAGGCGAGTCCCATTGCATAGGCCGTTGGCTTGACTCAAATTTCTAAGAAGCATGATAGGAACACCGGGTTTTAAGAATATTCTATGCTCAGGAAAATTTATCATAGAAACCGCGTTCAAAACCTCTGGAGGATAAAAAACATTGCTTTCTTTCACAGTATCAGCGGCTTCAAATATTGAGTCGCAACTTAAGTACTCTCGACCACTCTGCGGCACAAGAGACATCACATAAATATTAACCTTCTCAGCCACCTCATTGGTTGGGGTTAGAATAGCTCGCTCACGAAGGTACCCAGGTTTATCATAGTTTGCAAGAAAATTTGTATAAGTCGACGAAACTATGGCAGAAATGTTATCTCCGTCAGTATGAATCAAGAGGTCATCAGGTATTTTTATCCATGTGGTTTCAGATTCTCCTTCCCTTTTGGTTGTTGGGAGTTTTCCGTTTCCAAGATCTAACACCCACTTACTAAACAATGCCACATCTTGATGTAACACAGGATCCGCACCAGGCATTGAGAGACGCATATTGATGGACAAACGCAGGACCAAAACAGATTTCCAAATAGGAGAATTTGTTATGGTTGCATCGACAATCTCTGGTCTAGACCCACCTTCAATAACAGGCAATATTTGTCTAAAGTCACCTCCTAAGACAACAATTTTCCCCCCAAATGGAACATCAACAAGAAAAGGATCATCACAGGACAGAAGGTCACGCAAAGTTCGATCTAAGCACTCAAAGCATCTTCTGCTTGTCATAAGTGCTTCATCCCAGATGATCAAAGAGGTATCTCTTATAAGATTGGCCAAGTGCGTGCCTCTTTTGATATCACACAGGGTGGTCTGGTCTATTAAAATAGGTATTTTAAATCGAGAATGAGCAGTCCTACCACCCGCAAGTAACAAAGCCGCAACACCCGAAGACGCAACAGTCAAACAATTTTTTGTGTCCCCTGAGGAGAGAGATTATAGCATTCCACAGAAAAGTTTTCCCAGTGCCACCATACCTAGAAACGAAGAAAACACCAGAATTTTCTTGTAAAACACAGTCAACAATAGTCTGGTAAGCAGCTCGCTGATCAACATTAAGCATCCCATGCAAAACTATAGCTTCCTTTGCAAGTTTTTCAGAGTCATACGACAGTTCCTCATGGATCAACCTATTTTCGTAGAAAGTCATTTCGTTTTAGGAGGGAGATTAAAGTCGCTTATCTGAGCCCCATTTTTAACAAACACATCAGTCAGCTCCTCAAGCAGCAGGTCTCTAAGTTGGTCAATTGGCATTTCATATTCAAGATTACCCATGGCAAGCCTAACACGATGTTTAATATCATCAGCAAGCGTAACCCAGTACCACTCAAAGAACAATCTCTCATCCCTAACCCCACAATGAATAAGCATAGTAACAAACAACTGTCGAAGGCTTGGCCCAAAACCCCAGATGGACGCTTCATCAAATGCACGATACCATTCTAGATCATCGCCCAGTAAACCTCTAGCTGCGCATGCCTCTTTGAAAGTACCGTAAACAACACCCTCAAAGGTTCTAAGGTCTTCGTAACTCGTTGCTCCTTTTACAATCATAAGAAGCATCCGCAAGTAATATAACTCACCACCTGTTGGGTAAACATAGTAAATGTGGCCTATCTTTTGGCAGCCCTCTCTAACATGCCATGACCTATCAACACTATCCCACGTAAATTTAGTAGGGAAATCATAGTACGTCAATCCTAAACCTTCCTCAAACTCTAAATTAGCTTTGAACCACTCAGTGAGCATTGTTTTTCTTAGGAAGTGAGAATTAGCTATTGGTTCTAGATTTGCTTGGGCACTGAAACTAACAAAGTTCATATTTGGGAAATGAACAGCCAAACGCTCAACAGAGGGAATCTTTCCGTGTATAATAAAACCATATATACGCCACAAACCACTATACTCGCATATATACCTACAGCTTCGATATTCTTTAATCTCATCCACTCCATCAGAGGCAGAAGCATGATCATCGTTGCTCTCAGCATTGGCTCTTTCCAAAACCACTTTTGAAAAATCTGGGCCTTTCGTGACATACTTAAATAGATATTTCATAACTTGTGTTTTGTTACACCACTCAACATTGATGTGCCCTTGAAACTTTTTAAGTAAGGTCATATTATAAGGAACAACATATCTATTGTCAAGATAGTGACCATTTTTAAACACACGGTGCCCGCTGTCACAACGCCTATACAAAGCGAATCCATTTTCATCTATGGTTGTCATATCCTGAAAACTCTTAGGGAAATGCTTAGAGCAGACACCTTTTTTCATACAAACACACTTATCATTCATGTCGCCACACGGGCCATGCATCATAAACTCAGAAACTAATGAATAACCCAGTGGATCAACAAGAGGATCTGGGATCTCGGCACACACAAAGGAGTCAATGACATCTGCACTAACCTTTGAATGATCTCCCTTCAACCAAACAAGGACATGAGCATGTGGCAGTCCCCATTTCTGGAACTCAATGCTGTATAGAACTGAAAAGCAAAAACAACAGCAGGTCAAAAAAACAGAGAAACACATATGAACTAAGCAGAAAATCTCAGAGAGCAGACCGACTAAAAGGGCAAAAGATAGTACCAGTCTTTATAGGACCGTAGGCACGCCCCGACTTAATCTCATCTAGATATTCATCAAGTTTCATGCTAAAGACCATAACAACAATGTCAGCCCTGTCACGTGGCTTTTGTCCAGGTTCTAACAGTAAGGCCCCAGCGATCTCAAGCCACTTTGGATTACATGTAAAAGTAATAAAAATATCAGGGGCACCATGCACTCGACAGATTGCAAGACCATCTTGGAAGTTCTCCTGAAAGTAACGTTTCCCACCAGTATGACTCGACGGGAAAATAGTTTTTTTCCCAACAGACCAGCCATTGACATAACCCTGGCCAACTGCATCTGTAACACCCTGCATATGCTCAGATCGAAAAACATCCTGGTGCCTAAGTATGTACCAAAGTCGCTGCTCATCAATGCAAGCGCGACAGTCAACAACAATTTGTGAAGACAAAGACCCATAACATAAGTAAGGATTTGGCTGTTCCGGGCGATAATGACACGCATAACAGTAATAGTCCTGCATAGTAACTTTACCCCTGGTCTTTTCCCCGGCCCGCAATCCTTTATATGGAACATCAATTTGGAAACCTCTCTCACCGTACGGGAACAACAATGGATACTGCAATGGCATATAGGCTGGATGCAAAGAATTAATTTGCTGCAGCCCTTCAACCCTATCATGTATCATGATATCTCGAGAAGATGCGTCTAAAGTAAAATCACCAACAACCAAGGCCGCCAGCTCATTAGCCGTGGGCAGGTTATACTATGGACCATCACCTTCACCAGGCACAATGATCCTAATAGCTATACGCTCAGCTGGATGCTCCTCTAACCTCTCTTTAGCCATCCTAAACTTCTTAACCAAAGAATTGTTCTGGTCAAGCATATCCTTTAAACCCTCCACAATAGAACGATCTAACTGTCCTGAGGAAGTACCATCTACATTGCCTGCATTCATCCTATGATCCACTTCATTAGCAGTGTCATAAATATACATCTCAGCGAATTTAGGCGACTCATCTTTCGATGGCAAAAGAGAACCAATACGGTGATGGACCTGACCACAAATCTTGTAAAGGTTAGGACCCCGCGTACCCTCTAACGAACGATCAATGGTCGCCCCCATAGATGTAAATGCAAACATGCAGTTGTATTGTCGTATCTTAGTCAGGAATTGCTTGGAAACATGATCACCATCATAAGATAACAAGCGATTCAACAAAGCGGGTGGTTCCTTGAAGGGTTTAACAACGACTTTTCCACCTTTGCAACAAAGATTATAAACGATTTTACGTTGCACCCATGAAGAAGACGACTTGACCCTCTCCTCAAACCAAAAAGAGGCCTTACAATGCGGGCATTGATACTCGGGAGGACCATGGTAGGACCTGTCCTTATAGGACGCTACAGAAAATGCAATACTCAGAGGCCAGCCATCATAAGAAAAGGAGAAAGCACAATTATCAGGAACCTAACACCTAGTACCTTTGAGATTGTCAACAACCTCGGCAGGAAACCCAGTCCAATCAGCTGGCAACTCATCTGGTAACCCATCTATAAACCCAAGATCTACAGACGCATTTGTTGTGAGAAACAACACCCGAAACATACCAACCAAACAAAATAAATATGCACCCAGGAACATGCAGACCAGCACCTGTAACACCATGGCATGAAGGGTCCTAAGTAACTTACGCCTTTTTCGGTTTCTAGCCGACATGGCAGGAGTGAGAACGGGGAACCAACCATCTCCTGGGAAACCGACAGAGCCAACACAAGTGAACACGTGCATACCAAACAAAACATAAACAAACAACCACACAAGACAACATACTCTTTCTCTTACGAACACCCAGAGCACCAACAGCAGGAGCATGTAACACACGGCGACGATGAGCCATCACCAACAATGAGCAAACATGAATGCAAGTACTGCATGTTGAGATAAAACAACAACAAATGCAGAAGATGTAAACACAGACAAATGCCAAAGAGGAGCAACCTAGACAGGATGATTAATCAAAGAACCCTCAATTAATGACAAAGCCGAATTGTTTATTATAGAGATCCCTAATAGAACACTACAATAATTCTGACACAGACTACCCACACTCTCCTAACCAGCCCCTATAACTCATGAACCAAACCAACCAACTGCGAATACAACAGCTAGAGCTGAACACTCGCATTTACACCAGCGATGTTCCTCTGTCCACCTGAATCCACCAAAGGCCAGGTAGACCGAGCAAGCGCGCCTGCAAGCACCACAGCCGACTGCGCAACACCTTTATACGCTAGCATGCTCTCATAATTGTAATCCGCAATAACAAAGCCATAAACGCCCTGTAAAAACCGGACCGCCTGATAAGCAGCCTGATCGTATAAAGAGGAGCGGCCGTCAAACGAACTGCCCCAGAAAAAATGTGTTTGGCACCATACTACATCTTCCCTAACAAGAACATCGATCTCAACCCCTCCAAGTAGAGAACCATCAGATGCCACCTCTCGAACATATGAATGGAACGGCAGTCGACAGTAGCTCGCAACAGCCTCAAACAGAGGCACACAGGAAGAACGCAGGATAAACATGCCTATAGTAATGACACATTAAGGAAAACCGAGAAAATACTGACGCACACCATACAAAGGGACAAACGCATGAGCATATATACTGAAGGAAATGAAAATTAATCTCATAACCAACAACAGGAAATCAATCCGGTTATAGCTTACCGTGCAAAGCAACCAACACCACCACCACGTTACAGGGCCTATCAACACGGCCGGCTCAAAGAAATAACCTCTAGACCGAAACAACCTGCAAAACAGAGAGTAGAAGACATGCAAACCATCAACAAAGGCAACACCCAAATCAAAGAGGCAACATAACAAACATATATGAAAGTGAACCTAAAAAACACCTGGAAACACAATGCACCGAACCCATACCAAACACTCTTCCCAATCAGTGAGACGAGCCATACAACCTTCAATAGGCTGAACACAAACGACAATGACATAAAAGCAAGGCAGGACCAAGCCATACCAACCCCAAATCAATGATATGAGCTATACAATCCTGAACAGGGCTAAACAGAAACAACAATGAACTAAACAATCCTTAGCAAGGCTCAACATAAACAACAATGAATTCAAACAAGGCAGGACCAAGTCATATTAACCCAGCCAGACCACACTACCCAACACAAGATCATGAAGATGCCATGCTTCTCCATTTTTTCAGAAGGCCATTGGACGAATCCACACAACAGGTTGATCCACATGGGACACATTCCAGCAGACAAACCCAAAAGGCACATGCCAGCATGAACCTATGCCTAAACAAACCCAAAAGGCACATGCCAACATACATCCATGGCTTCCTGAACACAACCCCACATACAAAACAACAAACTCTTTAGTGATCTAGCTAGACCTCGCCAAATCCATGGACATGAAACAAACAAAAATCCCCTACAGAGGAACTAACCAAGGGACCCAGCAAAGTTAAAGATAAGTAAGTCTAAAGCAGATCTTCCCCCAACCCCCTGATAAGTAAAAGGGCAGGTACCTGAAAAAATTCGAAAGGAAACAAAAGTTGGTAGAAAACCACCAACAAACAAATCCTATGAACCCAGACAAAGCCAAGCACCTAATGGAGTGGTAAAAACAAAATTCCATTCACCAGGAACCTATCCAGAGTAGCAAGATCCAAAAAAGCAGTAAAAGACACACACCTGTCACCTATCACCAGGCAAACAAGACAAAAGCAAGAACAACTAAAATCCACTCAGAGACAAAGATCACACTGCACATGAACAACACACGAACACACCCGACCGACAGGCGTGCCACAACGAGCCAACCAACACACGCACACATATGCACAAGAGTCAAACAAGACATAAAAAAGGCCTATCAACAAAGAGAAAGGGAAAGTGCAATGGACCTGCAGATCCTTGGAGCAAGACGCGAAGACCAGCACACAAACGAGGACGAGCAGGTTCGCTGACCAAGCAGGAGCAACTGCAAAGAACATTGCAGCCGTCAGAAACATCAAAAGCCCATCTCGGCTGAAGAAGACCACATGGCTCGGGACAAAAGCAAAATTTACCCGAAGGTCGAAGAACGGTGCAGCGGATCCAGGCCCAGCAAAGAGAACAGTGGATCTGCAACCAACACACACCCCAGATACAAAACTGGTCATACACGATAGATCGAGCGGAGAAAAGAGGAAAGAACTGAGAGGAGAACCACCTTAGCCGGCGTCACCGCAGCGTGCCGCCATCGGAGCCCGTCGGCGACCAACCCCGCATATTGAAGAACGGTGCAGCGGACCCAGGCCCAACGAAGAGGAGAACAGCGGATCTGCAACCAACACACACCCTAGATCCAAAACCGGTCATACATGATAGATCGAGCGGAGAAAAGAGGAGAGAACCGAGAGGAGAACCACCTTAACCGGCGTCACCGCAGCGCGCCGCCATCAGAGCCCGTCGGCGACCAACCAGCGACGAGTCGCAGACCAGAGCGCAGGAGCACGGAGAGGAGTGAGCACCGAGTCGAAACGAAACGAAAGGAGGACAGGAGGAGAAGAGGCAGGCGACGACGCAAGATAAAGGAGACGGCCCACCCACCACGTCCCACGCCGCCGAACAGTGCCGAACCGCTCAAACGAATCACAAACGGCCAACTCGACCGGCGGGGCACACCCCATACCTGCCGATGAACGACGGCCGAGCACGTCGACGAGCCCCCCCCCACCCCCGCGGCTCCCTCCCCCCGACGCGTGAAGCGTCCGCACCCACCCACACCCAAACATGCACCCAAAGAGAGGAAAGCCACCCACGTTGGCGCTTCTAGTCCCACCTGTAATCAAGAGGGCGAACGGGAGGAGCACCACACCGCGGCTCCCTTCCCCCGACGCGTGAAGCACCCGCACCCACCCACACCGAAACATGCACCCAACGAGAGGACAGGCACACTTCTGGCCCTACCTGTAAACGAGAGGGGCGAACGGGAGGAGCACCACACCGAATCTCAATTCTGGAGCCAACGAACGGACAGGATCACGACGCGTCAGCTTGGACCCACATATCGGATGGTCAGCATTCAGATCGATCTGGGAAGCCCCCTATTCCGGGACGCGGAGTAACTGCACACGAGCTCAGATGAGCTGGATATCAGCGTCGTTGGTTAATCCCTCTGGATCTGGGCCATTATTTTATACAAGCGCCTGTGGTTTTCCAGGAAATGCACACTGTGGCGAAATACGTACGCTTCCGCGGTGGGTACTGGGCCATGTTGACAGAGTAGAATAGGCAGATTTAACGCGAAAGTGAGGTGAGAGGCGGATCGGAATCGCGCACCCCGTTTGAGCCGCGGCTCGGATAGTTCGCTTTCCGTTCCTTGGCAGCTGGGACGAATTCATTGCAGGGGCGAGCGCCTCCTCCACCCCCAAGTGCGATTTGGTTGGTGAACACTTCGAGAGACAGCCATGGAGCGCTGACGGCGAGGGACAATGGAGTTTTTGATGCAACCAATCGACAAGTACGTGGATCTGTGCTTTTCCGACAATCTCATCTCGGTTTATAGGCGAATGGCTCAGCTGATTGACGGACAGAGTTTCCAATTTTTTTGATCCACTCTTATTGAGGAAGTAGGGGAGAGCTTGGTGCTGCCCCCTCTAGCTGCGAATGGCGGCATGCGGGCGGAGCTGGAGGTGACGCAGTAGCATCCGGCGGTGGCCAGCGGCGAAGCACAGATCGTCGCGGCGGCGTCCAGAAGACCAGAAGCGAGAGCTCGCCTCCGACCAGGAGCTGTCAATGGGCAAGATGAATCCGCAAGCGCCCGGGTGGAATAAGCAGTAGGTGTAAAACTGCTTGATTCCATCATCAGTGTTCGAATTTGTGGGAAAACTATAGACATGACTGACAAATCGTGAAAAGGGAGTGAGTTGCTTTGGGTGTTGCGTGCTTACTGCATTAAGATATTTGATGCGAACAGTCAATTGGTCAGATGGACCCAAAAGCTCCAGGATGAATGCGAAGGTATGCTCTTAATCAGCTATGGAGTTTGTAGAACTCAAAATGCAATTGTCATTACAGGGGGGCTAGCATAATACTTGTAGCTGTTCATCTTAGAATTTGGTTTACCCCGGGACGAGCAGCTAGCCTAGAAACTTTCTGAAATAGTTAAAATGCGGATAGGTACAATTTATAAACTGTGATGAACATATGAACCTTCATGAACTAAGGCTGTAAATGTCGTTAGAAAGGGGATGGCATAGATAATGCAGCTGGAAAATAAATTGTACTACCGCACTTCAAAAATTATGAGGTTGCGCAGGTCTGCAATTTAGGTTACACATGCAGTATCCATGTCCCTGAATTAAAATACATAATTATATTAACATTGGTTTGTTGCTATGAGTAATGGAGTTAGTGTGGGCTGGAGTACCAATTTGACAGAATGTGTCAAGCTGTCCATAATTTGGTATTTGTTTTCTGTTTCTTGATGCATTGGGACTACTCATCAAGTCATCATATATAATACAACCGAATGATGTTTTGTAGTTATTGTTACACTACAACAGGATTGGTACACTCATAAATAACTTAGAAAAACGTTGGCTGCAATGCAGCAGTAGAGTTTTTAATTCTATGAAAGCTTACTTTGCCGGCAGTTTTAAAGGTCAGTTTCTCTATTTGAACATGTACCTTCCATTGAGTACAGACTAGAAACCCTATTCTATATAAGGTTGAGACAGACAGTTTTTAATGCAATCGATTGGTCTAATTGCCCACTTTAAAATAGTGTGCTTGAGTGGTCTTGCTCAAATTGCATTTTCAGAATGGATTGCTGTAGGCAACTGTGGTTAATAGACATGTGAAGCATAGGTAGATGTAACGTGTTAATTAACACTTGGAATGGTTTTCATAATTGAATGTATAATTCAACTGGGTGAAACCATTGTAAACTGGACATCTGACAACTAGAGGCAGCTTCTGTATTATGACGGCATATTAAGTATGTTGTGTCCGTCTTGAATTTCTTACTGTTAGCCTCCAGCCTGGTGTTTCAAGCAAATATGTTGAAATTGTACTTCTGAAGTGGAGACACTGTGACTTGAAATAACAAATGGGATTGGATTATCCATCTTGTAAAAGCAATTAAGTTTGGTTTTAGTTTACTGAATATAAAACATTGAAACACCTTTGAAGTAAAAAATGGAAAATAGCAGGAATCATAGAATTAATTACAAAAATATGTTCTGTGTCATGTGGTTGTGTGGAAAACGGTTTACATACTGTTTACATGGAAAATGATAGATCTGATGAACAAAGCGGGGCAATCTGAAGCACTGCATAAAAGCTAGGTGGAGTTGATTACATATTTTTCGCAATCAGTGGTCACATGTCTACCCCGAGGTGCCTGATTTCATGATCTCGGAGGTGCAGTTCTGACAAGTTAGAGGTGATCGCGAAGGTAGTTGGATCCTGAAGATGCAACTCTTGATGACGACCCCTAGGTTATATTTTGATACTTCGAGCCGGTGATAGCTGTCATGCCAGATGCTGCTATGGCAGTCCCCAAATTCCTGATGTGTGTTCAGCGATAGTTACATGCATGTAAAGCAAAACTTATACTTTGGTCTGGACGTGACCTGTTTAACTTGCACCCCACATAGCTGGTGTGAAAGTTCTTTTGCTCACGGCGAGCTTACATAATGATTGCTAAATGTATGAAGACATGTCTTTATAACATGTCTAACATTTTCAGTTGAAGGTGTGGATGGTGAGAGGAGAGTTCATATTCTGCAAAGAGAGTTTGTATGATGGTGGTTAGATTTTATTTTTACTGCTATGATGTTAGAATTTGAATGATGTCCTTTCATTGCCGTATATTAACACCATAGCATGGTAAGAGGAATAGTTTTCTTCAAGATTGTGGTAAGTTACGTGGTAAGAATTTTGAGTCTGAAGAAGAGATGCGATACAAGCACGAGGACAACGCTAACATCATCCTGGAAGGACTGCGTCGATGCATATACATGCTAACATCACTAGATGGCATGTTCTAGCGCAAGGATGGAGGGTGATCTATAATGTGAACATGCATCCAAGTTGCGAAATGTGAGTGTTGTGGTCGGTTGCACTGTCAAATTACTCATCATGCGCATTTGAAGACCATAACTGACTTGAACTCGGTGTGTGCAGTGAGAACAGCTGGCTTTACATATTGAATTACATTCATGAATTAACTGGGCTATACATCTACACTGCCCTGACCCCAGTAAGCAGCATGATTACTCTCTGTACATCAAATGACTGGTTATATATATTATGAATGAGAATTACTAATGTTCAGCAAATACGAAACTGCAGAAAGGAGAACCTGTAAAGAAAGCCATAGCAGAAATTGCTTTACAAGGTGACATCTATGAGGGGGGAACCGTGCTGAGCTGCCAGATTTCATGATTGAGGTAGTTCCATTCTGATATGAGATGGGCTATTGGAGGAAGTTTGGTTATCATATATACAGTCTGGTTCTAGTAGTTGTGAGTTTGCTGCGAGAAGCATAACACACTAGAAGGAAATGTTACCTACCATCCCATTCCCGGCTGTTCTGGTGTGGTAGTGGTTTCCAGGGAGGTCAAGTGTTACCATATAAACCTATATCACAATTGGAGGCAAGTGTTAGTTACCATCCCCTGAATTGTGGTGTGGTGGTGATCTCTCAATGAATCCGTTAGCATCCAGGATTGTGTTTTGAGCAAGGGATGTGACTTAAACTATAATCCACACCGCCTGTCTTAGATGTAAGTGTGACTGAACCACGCGTTGATGTATTAAATATATTGTGCATGACTAAAAATTATGGTTGGGAGCATCAGAAATTATATGCTTACAACGTGTGGTTTGTAAGCTGTGGTAGCCGATGATTTTATAATACATGATGCCTGGTATGGTTGGGAGTTGAGTGAGGTCGAACACATGCTGTCCCTTGTGCACACAGAATGGGTGAATTTAGAAGCAGGAACTCTGAATCTGAATGAGAGACATGCATGCATGTGTGATTATTTTTTGTAGTTCGATTGCTTGGATTTAGATAAGAATTCGATGCATGAGATGGAATGGAGTTGAGCACTTGGGGCAGCAACAGGGAGGGTGCTTTTGGGCGATAACTTTATACTTGATAGTTCTCGAACTGATTATATAAACTCTCTCTTCACTCGTAGAAACGCTTCCTGGCGTTGTCGCCGGCTTGAGCCATCCAGGTGATAATCTGTGCGCCGCAATCCAGACATGGAATGGGCGGCAGCATCTCGTCGTGGCCGCCGGAGGTTCGTGGGATTCTCTAGCGGTGAGGCTCTAATTTTGGGCGCGGGTGGACAAGACTGGTAGCTGCGTCTATTTATTTTTATTTTTATTTTTTTGAGATAGGGTAGCTGTGTCCAAATGGGCTCGCCAGTTGTCGTTAGTCCAGAATCCCGTGCCTCACGGCCCACATCGTCTATCTAATTCTGAGCCGCTTTGATGGAGGCCAACGGCGTCAAGATGCCTGATAGTCAGACGTGGGCCATAAGCCCTGTTTATTAATATAGATACCTGATATATATCTGGGCCTGTATGGTGTACGCTGGCCATCTCAAGACAAACGGAGGGAGTCGATATCAAGTGCATCTATGCTCGAGCGTAGAACGGCACTTTCGCCTATACCGGCACAAATCAAGAATTGAGATTCCAGCGCCGGACCGAACTTCTCGACGAATGCCATACATGGGCGCGGCTGGACCAGCCTTTCGAGGCTCCCATAGATACGTAAAGGGGGAAAAAGGATGGACGCCGGAACAGCCCACGAAAACGAACCGAATGGAATATAATTGGCCTCCTACATTTGTGGCGCGGGTGTCAGCGTCGCTCCCTTGCCTTGCGCGACCGGACAAGCACGCATCGGGAATTTTCTTCAAGTTTTTTCCTGCTACGAATTGACCCGCCCGTAAAGCAACGACAGGGACCTGCCTGTAGAGACCCCGTTTTAGGCCGCGTTTGAGGTCGCCATGTGTGTGCGGAAGCTCCGGGAAGAGTACTCCACTCTGTCTAGGCGTAATTTTGCTGGTTTAGCAACCGCTTAGATGGCTTGCGCGCCTCTCCAAGGAGGTTTTTGCGGCATGTTTTCGCCGCCTAACATGATTGGTTGGTTGCTAAGCCGGCGCTGTGCCGACTGCATATCTACAGAAGCTAACGGGACGTCCTTTCGTGGCCTGGATCGGATTCCGTTGCGCAACCGTTTCCGCGGTGATGGCAGGGAGACGTATGCGTGTTAGCACTAACGTGCTTGCCGTTATGTGCTTTAGGTAACCATCATTTTTTTTTTTGCGGGTGCTTTAGGTAACCATCATGACCAGAAAAATTCTCAGAAGCTTCTCGATTCGTAAATGAGATTGTGTACATGAGTGGAACAAACATAATGCAGAGACACTGAGAGAGACACAATTTTTTTTGGCCGGAAAAAAGTGACAGAAAGATGAAAGAGCACATTTGTTCAATTGATTTATTTTTCTTTAGATAGACGAAGTGTTCACTGCTCTCCCCCTCTACCTGTACGCACGCTCAAAAAAGTTGCACAACTAACCAAATACCGAGACACTCGGCTAGAGGTCAGTCGACTGAAAAAGAATTTGGGTCAGTCGACTGACCAAAAATTGTTTGAGTTGATATATGCTAATGGAATCATTGGTAGGCGGACCATGGAATACTGGAGGTTGGCCGGTGCAAGATGCATTGTGAGGCCTTTCGGGAACGCACTACTTTCATAAGCTTGTTGTATAAATCTTGGTTTTCATTTTCTTTATCATAACTGTGGCCCATGTACATCACTCTAGTCTGCTTATCAGCTTATAATATGAATGCCGGTATTTGCTAGTTTGCCCAATTTTTTTTGAACAGTATTTTTCCTAATTTACAACCAGATGTTTTCTAATTCATCAACCCTTCACTTGAGGTAGCCACGCGTATTCTCGATGAGTAGCAGGTTAGGTAGCTAGCTACCTGAATGCGAGATCCTCCCATCATAGATAACCAAGGCCTGGTTTGGTAGCAACATACTTTCTAAGTATTTTTAGAATATCATAGTATTTTTAGTTTCCTGGTTTCTAATTACTGTGAACTCTTAACACAATAACCAAAAGAATAAAAATGGTTGGTCGCCTGAAATTCCAATACTTGTGGTGGTGTCACCTTAAAGAATAAATGAACAAAAATAAATAGTAAATAATAAATGAATGAAGTTTCTAAGGAAGGATGAATTAGTGGCATTGGTTATACCATTTAAGAAGAAAGAAAGTATTAAAAATTCAAATAATGGCAAAATTTACACACAATTTACACATGAATTGGGCTTTTTATAATTTGCAAAAATAAGCACATAATAGTGAAAGTTTCACAAAAAACAAGTTTTCAAATAAGGTATGAATTAGTGACATTGGCATTAACATTAAAAAAGAAAGAAAATAAAACAAAAATAAAACAAAATCAGCATCAAAACAATAAAGTTTATAAGGAAAAATGAATTAGTGCCACTGGTATTACCCTTTTATAAAATAAATAAAATGAAACAAAAACCAAAAAAAATCAAAATACAATGTTTTCTAAGGAAGAATGAATTACTGCCATTTGTATTACCCTTTACCAAGAAAGAAAATGGAAAATAATCTAAAACAAACAATGTCAAAAATTGCACACAGTTTACACAAAAAATGTGCTTTTTTATAATATGCAAAAATAAGCATATAATAATAGAATTTTCGCAAAAAGATGTTTCTTAAGAAGGGATGAATTAATGGCATTCGTATTACCCTTAAAGAATAAAGAAAATGAAATATAAACTACAAGAATCAAAATAAAGAAGTTTTCTAAGAAAGAATGAATTAGTGACATTACATTTTAAGCAGAAAGAAATGAAAGAAAAAACAAAATAAACTAAACAAATCAAAATATGAAGTTTTCTAAAGAATGAATTAGTGGCATTTGTATTACGTACCTTCTACCGAGAAAGAAAATGTGAAATGATCAATGATGACTTTATATTTTACGCATTTTTTGAACTCATTTGTTGCATGTTTTCTTTATATTTCGTGTCTCATTGACTCAAATATGTTTCCATTATACACGATTATTGGTTTTTACACTTTTCATTGTGAGCATTGCATATTAGTGTTTTTTTGTTTTTTTGTGTCTACACGTGTTTTGGATCAACATAGGACCAAACACGATGAAAGGGCGTAACACCACTGTACTAACGAGCTATAGTAACCCCTGAGGGTAAGCTAATCATTTTGCTAAAATAGTGCTTAGTCACCTTAATCAATATCTCTTTTCAAATTCCACTTGAATTCAAATTCAAATAATAAGTGAAATTCAAAATTTCACAAAACATGAAAACTAAAATGTGCATCTCGTGGCAAATTTTGCATAACTAATTATGGTGGTGAACCAACATTTTTCTAGAGGGTTTTAATGCCCTTAAACATTTAAATAAGTGGATAAAATAATTATTTAAATGCTTTTAATTTATAAAAATACTAAACTAATTTATTTAAGTACTAAACTAGGCAGTGGCCTAATTTATCGTGCTATTTTAGGTGCAAGTTTTATATTTGATAAAGCTAAAATGTTTAAAAAGAAAATAGAAAAGTTATATATATATATATATATATATATATATATATATATATATATAACCAAAAAGAAAAAGAAAAGGCCAAAGCCCCCTGCCCTCGGGCCTAGCCCACCTGGGCTGGCCCAGCCAGCCCAACTCCCCCACCCGGTAGCGTTCGCCCCCTGTTCCTCCGACCGGGCGTCAGCGTGATAACCCACAAGTATAGGGGATCGCAACAGTTTTCGAGGGTGATGCATTACGGAACGAGTAAAGAGACTTGTCGATAACGAGATTGAACTAGGTATGAAGATATCGACGATCGAATCTCGGGCAAGTAACATACCGATGAAGATATCGACGATAAAGATCTTCGTAGAATATGTGGGAACCAATATGAGCATCCATGTTCCACTATTGGTTATTGAGCGGAGTGGTGTCTCGGTCATGTTTAAATAGTTCTCGAACCCATAGGGTTCGCACGCTTAACGTTCGATGACGATTTTGTATTATATTAGTTATGTGATTTGGTGACCGAATGTTGTTCGGAGTCCTGGATGAGATCACAGACATGACGAGGAGTCTCGAAATGGTCAAGAGGTAAAGATTCATATATAGGACGATGAAATTCGGACACCGGAAGTGTTCGGGGGTACCGGGTACATATTGGGTCACCGGAAGGGGTTCCGGGCACCCCCCGGCAACTATGTGGGCCTAATGGGCCAAGAAGGGGACATACTTGAAGAAAATATGCCCTAGAGGCAATAATAAAGTTTTTATTTATATTTCCTTTTATCATGATAAATATTTATTATTCATGTTAGAATTGTATTAACCCGAAACTTAGTACATGTGTGAATACATAGACAAACAGAGTGTCAGTAGTATGCCTCTACTTGACTAGCTCGTTAATCAAAGATGGTTAAGTTTCCTAACCATAGACATGAGTTGTCATTAGATGAACGGGATCACATCATTAGAGAATGATGTGATTGACTTGACCCGTCTGTTAGCTTAGCACTATGATCATTTAGTTTATTGTTATTGCTTTCTTCATGACTTATACGTGTACCTATAACTATGAGATTATGCAACTCCCGAATACCTGAGGAATACTTAGTGTGCTATCGAACGTCACAATGTAAGTGGGTGACTATAAAGATGCTCTATAGGTGTCTCTAATAGTGTTTGCTGAGTTGGCATAGATCGAGATTAGGATTTGTCACTCCGTGTATTGGAGAGGCATCTCTGGGCCCTCTCGGTAATGCACGACACTATAAGACTTGCAAGCAATGTGACTAATGAGTTAGTTGGGGGATATTGCATTACGGAACGAGTAAAGAGACTTGCCGGTAACGAGATGGAACTAGGTATTGAGGTACCGACGATCGAATCTCGGGCAAGTAACATACCGATGACAAAGGGAACAACGTATGTTGTTATGCGGTTTGACCGATAAAGATCTTCGTAGAATATGTAAGAACCAATATGAGCATCCAGGTTCCGCTATTGGTTATTGACCGGAGATGAGTCTCGGTCATGTCTACATAGTTCTCGAACTCGTAGGGTCCGCACGCTTAACGTTCAATGACGATCGATATTATGAGTTTATGTCTTTTGATGTACCGAAGGTAGTTAGAGTCCCTTATGTGACCACGGACATGACGATGAGTCTCGAAATGGTCGAGACATAAAGATTGATATATTGGACGATGTTATTCGGACACCGGATGAGTTCTGGGGTCATCGGATAAATATCAGAGTGCCGGGGGTTATCGGAAACCCCGGGGGAACTAATGGGGCCAACATGGGCCTTATGAGAGAGAGGAGAGGGCCCTAGGGCTGGCCGCCTGTAACACCCCGGATGCAATTTACCTTATATGTATCCCAACTCTTGCCGTTTCCGGCCCTAAGTTATTTTTTTCCTCGTTGTCGGGTTTTTGCCTCCGTGTGTTTTTGTCTTTGTCATGCATCTCATATCATGTCATCATGTGCATTGCATTTGCATACGTGTTCGTCTCATGCATTGGAGCCTTTTCCCCGTTGCCCGTTTTGCATTCCGGCGCTCCTATGTCACCCGTTGGTCCTTTCTACCTCTTTTCGTGTGCGGGTGTTAAACGTTTTCGGATTGGACCGATACTTGTCATGCGGCCTTGTTTCACTACCGGTAGACCGCCTGTTAAGTTTCGTGCCATTTGGACTTCGTTTGATACTCCAACGGTTAACCGAGGGACAGAAAAGGCCTCGTGTGTGTTGCAGCCCAACACCCCTCCAAACTGACCCAAAACCCATCTAAACCCTTTCTATCATCTAGAGCGTTCGATCACGATCGCATGGCCGCAAACCGCACCTCATTTGGAGCTTCCTAGCTCCCTCTACCTCTATAAGTAGGCCTCCTCTCGAAAATTCCGGGTCTCCTCCACCCCTAACCCTACCCCCAGCTCATCCGCGCGGCCGGACACGTTCGGTCCGGCCGGACACAACCACCGCCGCCAACCGGAAGCCGCCACCTGTCGCCGCCTCCTCTCTCCCGCCGCTGGCCCGAGCAAGCCCGCTCCGGGCCCCCGAGGCCCGTTAGCCGCGCCGCCCATGCCTGGGGATCCTGCCGCCCGGCTCCTCGCCCGCGGCCGTCGCCTTCATCGCCGGCGCCCGCTCCGACAGCCATCGCAACCATCGCCGCGCCGCCCCGGCTTCCTCGTCGCCGGCGCCGCCTCCTCCTCGGCCCTCCGACCACGCCCCGGCCAGATCCCGACTCTTCGGCGAACTTCGAACTCCGTGCCTGCTACAGTGCTCATGATCCAGATCCAGATCCATTTCACCTCGGGTTGACTTTTTCCTCCCAAAACCCTAGATTTTTGCATAGTTTGACATGCCATAACTATGCATCCGTAGTTCCGATTCGTGCGTGTAGCATATCAAAATGTTCGTCTCGACGAGTACATCATTTCATCTCATTGTATCATTTTCATTTGAGGTCATCTTGATGCCCGAAATGCTGTTGGAAGAGGGCTATGTGAGGAATATGTCAGATCTATTTCAGCAAATGGCCTTTTTCATTTTTGCCATGATTAATGTGTGCATGCTATGATCCTGAGCTCTACATGTGTTTTGTAGAATGCCATGCCATCTTTATAGGGGAGTATGCCATGTATTTTTGTGATCTTTGTGGTGACTAGCACAAGAATGCAAAGTAGCCTACTCGATAATGCTTTTTTCAGGGACTTGAATTTCACCAAGTCCTTGTCCTGATATTGTTTTTATGCCATATGTTCATGTTGTTTTCTAGTGATCCGTGCCTCTTTTGAGGATGATCAGTAAGGATGTTTTGTTAATATTGTTGTGCTCTATCCATCCATGTCTTTGTTTGCATTTATGGATCACCCTAGCTTGAGTCAATCGAGCTCTACTTTTGCTATAAAATGTTCCTGGTAGATTGTTAACATGTTTAGCAATTTTGCCGAGGATGTTGTCATTGCTCCGTGCATGCTATGATGTTGTTATTGCCATGTCTAGCTTCTATGTCATCTCTTCTTGATGGGTGTATGCTTAATTTTTCATGCAATGCCTCGTAGTGAGTGCATCGAGCTCGTAAACATGCCTACTCGTTAACTGTTTTGCATGCTCCAGTTTTTCACTAAGTCTGAATCTGTTTGTGTTTTTGCTATGTTCACATGCTTGCAAATGTATTTTCTGATCCCTTTTGGCTCAAGGTCACTAAGGGACTTTTGTTATATGCTTAGAGTAGCTTCATGCCATACCTTGCTTTGCCAAGATATGTTCCTATAACTTGTAGTTTTCGTGCTCTAAAGATTGCTTCCTGTTGATAAATTCATGATATGCTCTTATTTTCACCAAGTCTGAAACCTGTTATCATTTGCACTTTTGCCATGCTTGTTTGAACCTGTTAATGAGTGAATTAGCCATAGCTCAGTGTTCATCTTTTGTCAAGCATCATGAGTGGATCCCTGCCATGTATTTTGTTGCTACGTTTGAGTGCCGTAGCATATTTATCTTGATGCATTTAGTTGGTCACTTGCTGATTATCGTAGATCGGTGCCATATTTGTTTTGCTTGCCATTTTCAAACCGTGCATCCGATTCCGGTGATCTTTATATCGATTTCAACCGAAATCACCTCACCTTTCCAGTGGCACTCTTGGATTTCCAAGTTGAGGCCAGGTTCAATCATTCCTTTCCTAATCATGCATATGTATCACATATCGCATCTCGCATATCATACCATGTTTGCATCATGTTGCGTGAGCATTGCATGTGGTTGATTGTGTTCCTTTTGCCTTTTTTTCTTGTTTGGGTAGAGCCAGGAGACGAGTTCGTGAACAAGGAGCCCGTTGAGTTTGCTTACGAGGATCAAGGCAACTCTGAGTACTTTGCAGGCAAGATGACCATACCCTCGAAATCACTTCTATCTTTGCTTGCTAGATGCTCGCTCTTTTGCTATGCCTATGCTATGATACCTACCACTTGCTTATCATGCCTCCCATATTGCCATGTCAAACCTCTAACCCACCTTGTCCTAGCAAACCGTTGTTTGGCTATGTTACCGCTTTGCTCAGCCCCTCTTATAGCGTTTTTAGTTGCAGGTGAAGATTGGAGTTTGTTCCTTGTTGGAACATGGATATTTTGTTGGGATATCACAATATCTCTTATTTAATTAATGCATCTATATACTTGGTAAAGGGTGGAAGGTTCGGCCTTATGCCTGGTGTTTTGTTCCACTCTTGCCGCCCTAGTTTCCGTCATATCGGTGTTATGTTCCCGGATTTTGCGTTCCTTACACGGTTGGGTTATAATGGGAACCCCTTGACAGTTCGCCTTGAATAAAACTCCTCCAGCAATGCCCAACATTGGTTTTACCATTCTCCACCTAGCCTTTTCTTTCCCTTGGGTTCTGCAGACTCAAGGGTCATCTTTATTTAAACCCCCCTGGGCCAGTGCTCCTCTGAGTGTTGCTCCGACCGAGTAGACTGCGGGGCCACCTTGGTGTTGGGGAACGTAGTAATTTCAAAAAATTTCCTACGCACACACAAGATCATGGTGATGATATAGCAACGAGGGGAGAGTGTTGTCTACGTACCCTCGTAGACCGAAGCGGAAGCGTTGACGCAACGTAGAGGAAGTAGTCGTACGTCCTCCGGTTCAACTGATCCAAGTACCGTTACTCCGGCACCTCCGAGTTCTTGACACGCGTATAGCTCGATAACGCACCCTCGATCTCCGATCCAGCAGAGGCGCCGAGGGGGAGTTCCGTCAGCACGACGGCGTGGTGACGATCTTGATGTTCTCCTGTTGTAGGGTTTCGCCTAAGCACCGCTACAATATGACCGAGGTGTAATATCATGGAGGGGGGCACCGCACACGGCTAAGGAACGATCAATGATCAACTTGTGTGTTCTAGGGTGCCCCCCTACCCCCGTATATAAAGGAGGGAGGGAGGAGGTGGCCGACCCTAGGGGGGGCGCGCCATGAGGAGGGGGAAACCTACTCCAAGTAGGTTTCCCTCTCTTTTCCTTATCTTATTTGCAGGGGGAAGGAAAGAGTACTAGTATTAGGAAGTAGTACTAGTAGTAGTAATAGGAAGAGGGGGAAGGAGAAAGGAAAGGGGGGGGGGGCCCTCCCCAATTCGGATTGGGCTTGGGGGGGGGGCGCCCCCCTCCCTTGCTCCTTCTCTCTTCCTCCTACATGGGCCCAATAAGGCCCATATACCTCCCGGGGGGTTCCGGTAACCTCCCGGGGCTCCAAACTTCTCCGGAACCTTTCCGGTGTCCAAATATATCCGTCCAATATATCAATCTTTATGTCTCGACCATTTCGAGACTCCTCGTCATGTCCGTAATCATATCCGGGACTCCGAACAACCTTCGGTACATCAAAATACATAAACTCATAATATAACTATCATCGAAACCTTAAGCGTGCGGACCCTACGGTTCGAGAACGATGTAGACATGACTGATACACATCTCTGGTCAATAACCAATAGCGGGACCTGGATGCCCATATTGGTTCCTACATATTCTACGAAGATCTTTATCGGTCAAACCGCATAACAACATACGTTGTTCCCTTTGTCATCGGTATGTTACTTGTCCGAGATTCGATCGTCGGTATCCAATACCTAGTTCAATCTCGTTATCGACAAATCTCTTTACTCGTTCTGTAATACTTCATCTTATAACTAACTCATTAGTTACATGCTTGCAAGGCTTAGGTGATGAGCATTGCCGAGAGGGCCCAGAGATACCTCTCCGACAATCGGAGTGACAAAACCTAATCTCGAATTATGCTAACTCAACATGTACCTTCGGAGACACCTGTAGTACTCCTTTATAATCATCCAGTTACGTTGTGACGTTTGGTAGTACCCAAAGTGTTCCTCCGGTAAACGGGAGTTACACAATTCTCATAGTTACAGGAACATGTATAAGTCATGAAGGAAGCAATAGCAGAATACTAAACGATCAAGTGCTAAGCTAATGGGATGGGTCATGTCAATCACCTCATTCTCCTAATTATGTGATCCCATTAATCAAATGACAACACATGTCAATGGTTAGGAAACATAGCCATCTTTGATTAATGAGCTAGTCAAGTAGAGGCATACTAGTGACTATATGTTTGTCTATGTATTCACACATGTATCATGTTTCCGGTTAATACAATTCTAGCATGAATAATAAACATTTATCATGATATGAGGAAATAAATAATAACTTTATTATTGCCTCTAGGGCATATTTCCTTCAGTCTCCCACTTGCACTTGAGTCAATAATCTAGATTACATAGTAATGGTTCTAACACCCATGGAGTCTTGGCGCTGATCATGTTTTGCTCGTGAGAGAGGCTTAGTCAACGGGTCTGCAACATTCAGATCCGTATGTATCTTGCAAATCTCTATGTCTCCCATTTGGACTTGGTCCCGAATGGAATTGAAGCGTCTCTTGATGTGCTTGGTCCTCTTGTGAAATCTGGATTCCTTTGCCAAGGCAATTGCACCAGTATTGTCACAGAAGATCTTCATTGGTCCCGATGCACTAGGTATGACACCTAGATCGGAAATGAACTCCTTCATCCAGACTCCTTTATTTGCTGCTTCAGAAGCAGCTATGTACTCCGCTTCACAGGTAGATCCCGCCACGACGCTTTGTTTAGAACTGCACCAACTTACAGCTCCACCGTTTAATAAAAACACGTATCCGGTCTGCGATTTAGAATCGTCCGGATCAGTGTCAAAGCTTGCATCGACGTAACCATTTACGACTAGCTCTTTGTCACCTCCATATACGAGAAACATATCCTTAGTCCTTTTCAGGTATTTCAGGATGTTCTTGACCGCTGTCCAGTGATCCACTCCTGGATTACTTTGGTACCTACCTGCCAAGCTTATTGCTAAGCATACGTCAGGTCTGGTACACAGCATTGCATACATGATAGAGCCTATGGCTGAAGCATAGGGAACATCTTTCATTTTCTCTCTATCTTCTACTGTGGTCGGGCATTGAGTTTGACTCAACTTCACACCTTGTAGCACATGCAAGAATCCTTTCTTTGCCTGATCCATTTTGAACTTTTTCAAAATTTTGTCAAGGTATGTACTTTGTGAAAGTCCTATTAAGCGTCTTGATCTATCTCTATAGATCTTGATGCCCAATATGTAAGCAGCTTCACCGAGGTCTTTCATAGAAAAACTTTTATTCAAGTATCCCTTTATGCTATCCAGAAATTCTATATCATTTCCAATTAATAATATGTCATCAACATATAAAACTAGAAATGCTACAGAGCTCCCACTCACTTTCTTGTAAATACAGGCTTCTCCAAAAGTCTGTATAAAACCATATGCTTTGATCACACTATCAAAACGTTTATTCCAACTCCGAGATGCTTGCACCAGTCCATAAATGGAATGTTGGAGCTTGCACACTTTGTCAGCACCTTTTGGATCAACAAAACCTTCAGGTTGCATCATATACAACTCTTCTTCTAGAAATCCATTCAAGAATGCAGTCTTGACATCCATTTGCCAAATTTCATAATCATGAAATGCAGCAATAGCCAACATGATTCGGACAGACTTAAGCATCGCTACGGGTGAGAAAGTCTCATCGTAGTCAACCCCTTGAACTTGTCGAAAACCTTTTGCAACAAGTCGATCTTTGTAGACAGTAACATTACCATCAGCGTCAGTCTTCTTCTTAAAGATCCATTTATTCTCAATGGCTTGCCGATCATCGGGCAAGTCAACCAAAGTCCATACTTTGTTTTCATACATGGATCCTATCTCAGATTTCATGGCCTCTAGCCATTTTGCGGAATCTGGGCTCATCATCGCTTCCTCATAGTTCGTAGGTTCATCATGGTCTAGTAACATGACTTCCAGAATAGGATTTCCGTACCACTCTGGTGCGGATCTTACTCTGGTAAACCTACGAGGTTCAGTAGAAACTTGATCTGAAGTTTCATGATCAATATCATTAGCTTCCTCACTAATTGGTGTAGTTGTCAGAGGAACCGGTTCTTGTGATGAACTACTTTCCAATAAGGGAGTAGATACAGTTATCTCATCAAGTTCTACTTTCCTCCCACTCACTTCTTTCGAGAGAAACTCCTTCTCTAGAAAGGATCCGATTTTAGCAACGAAAATCTTGCCTTCAGATCTGTGATAGAAGGTGTACCCAATTGTCTCCTTTGGGTATCCTATGAAGACACATTTCTCCGATTTGGGTTCGAGCTTATCTGGTTGAAGTTTCTTCACATAAGCATCGCAGCCCCAAACTTTGAGAAACGACAACTTTGGTTTCTTGCCAAACCACAGTTCATAAGGCGTCGTCTCAACGGATTTTGATGGTGCCATATTTAACGTGAATGCGGCCGTCTCTAAAGCATAACCCCAAAACGATAGCGGTAAATCGGTAAGGGACATCATAGATCGCACCATATCAAGTAAAGTACGATTACGACGTTCGGACACACCATTTCGCTGTGGTGTTCCAGGTGGCGTGAGTTGCGAAACTATTCCACATTGTTTCAAATGTAAACCAAACTCGTAACTCAAATATTCTCCTCCACGATCAGATCATAGAAACTTTATTTTCTTGTTACGATGATTTTCTACTTCACTCTGAAATTCTTTGAACTTTTCAAATGTTTCAGACTTGTGCTTCATCAAGTAGATATACCCATATCTGCTCAAATCATCTGTGAAGGTGAGGAAATACCGATATCCGCCACGAGCCTCAACATTCATCGGACCACATACATCTGTATGTATGATTTCCAACAAATCTGTTGCTCTCTCCATAGATCCGGAGAACGGTGTTTTGGTCATCTTGCCCATGAGGCACGGTTCGCAAGTACCAAGTGATTCATAATCAAGTGATTCCAGAAGTCCATCAGTATGGAGTTTCTTCATGCGTTTTACACCGATATGACCTAAACGGCAGTGCCACAAATATGTTGCACTATCATTATCAACTCTGCATCTTTTGGCTTCAACATTATGAATATGTGTATCACTACTATCGAGATTTAATAAAAATAGACCACTCTTCAAGGGTGCATGACCATAAAAGATATTACTCATATAAATAGAACAACCATTATTCTCTGATTTAAATGAATAACCGTCTCGCATCAAACAAGATCCAGATATAATGTTCATGCTCAACACAGGCACCAAATAACAATTATTCAGGTCTAAAACTAATCCCGATGGTAGATGTAGAGGTAGCGTGCCGACCGCGATCACATCGACTTTGGAACCATTTCCCACGTGCATCGTCACGTCGTCCTTAGCTAATCTTCGCTTAATCCGTAGTCCCTGTTTCGAGTTGCAAATGTTAGCAACAGAACCAGTATCAAATACCCAGGTGCTACTGCGAGCATTAGTAAGGTACACATCAATAACATGTATATCACATATACCTTTGTTCACTTTGCCATCCTTCTTATCCGCCAAATACTTGGGGCAGTTCCGCTTCCAGTGTCCAGTCTGCTTGCAGTAGAAGCACTCAGTTTCAGGCTTAGGTCCAGACTTGGGTTTCTTCACTTGAGCAGCAACTTGTTTGCCGTTCCTTTTGAAGTTCCCCTTCTTCTTCCCTTTGCCCCTTTTCTTGAAACCAGTGGTCTTGTTGACCATCAACACTTGATGCTCCTTTTTGATTTCTACCTCCGCGGCTTTCAGCATCGCGAAGAGCTCGGGAATAGTCTTGTTCATCCCTTGCATATTATAGTTCATCACAAAGCTCTTGTAGCTTGGTGGCAGTGATTGGAGAATTCTGTCAATGACGCTATCATCCGGAAGATTAACTCCCAGTTGAATCAAGTGATTATTATACCCAGACATTTTGAGTATATGCTCACTGACAGAACTGTTCTCCTCCATCTTGCAGTTGTAGAACTTATTGGAGACTTCATATCTCTCAATCCGGGCATTTGCTTGAAATATTAACTTCAACTCCTGGAACATCTCATATGCCCCATGACGTTCAAAACGTCGTTGAAGACCCGGTTCTAAGCCGTAAAGCATGGCACACTGAACTATAGAGTAGTCATCAGCTTTGCTCTGCCAGACGTTCTTAACGTCGTCAGTTGCATCAGCAGCAGGCCTGGCACCCAGCGGTGCTTCCAGGACGTAACTCTTCTGTGCAGCAATGAGGATAATCCTCAGGTTACGGACCCAGTCCGTGTAATTGCTACCATCATCTTTCAACTTTGCTTTCTCAAGGAACGCATTAAAATTCAACGGAACAACAGCATGAGCCATCTATCTACAAACAAACATAGACAAGCAAAATACTATCAGGTACTAAGTTCATGATAAATTTAAGTTCAATTAATCATATTACTAAAGAACTCCCACTTAGACAGACATCTCTCTAGTCATCTAAGTGATTACGTGATCCAAATCAACTAAACCATGTCCGAGCATCACGTGAGATGGAGTAGTTTCAATGGTGAGCATCTCTATGTTGATCATATCTACTATATGATTCACGCTCGACCTTTCGGTCCCCGTGTTCCGAGGCCATATCTGTATATGCTAGGCTCGTCAAGTATAACCTGAGTATTCCGCGTGTGCAACTGTTTTGCACCCGTTGTATTTGAACATAGAGCCTATAACACCCGATCATCACGTGGTGTCTCAACACGAAGAACTTTCGCAACAGTTCATACTCAGGGAGAACACTTCTTGATAATTAGTGAGAGATCATCTTAAAATGCTACCGTCAATCAAAGCAAGATAAGATGCATAAAGGATAAACATCACATGCAATCAATATAAGTGATATGATATGGCCATCATCATCTTGTGCTTGTGATCTCCATCTTCGAAGCACCGTCGTGATCACCATCGTCACCGGCGTGACACCTTGATCTCCATCGTAGCATCGTTGTCGTTACGCCATCTATTGCTTCTACGACTATCGCTACCGCTTAGTGATAAAGTAAAGCAATTACAGGGCGTTTGCATTTCATACAATAAAGCGACAACCATATGGCTCCTGCCAGTTGCCGATAACTTCGGTTACAAAACATGATCATCTCATACAATAAAATATAGCATCATGTCTTGGCCATATCACATCACAACATGCCCTGCAAAAACAAGTTAGACATCCTCTACTTTGTTGTTGCAAATTTTACGTGGCTGCTACGGGCTTAAGCAAGAACCAATCTCACCTACGCATCAAAACCACAACGATAGTTTGTCAAATAGACTCCGTTTTAACCTTCACAAGGACCGGGCGTAGCCACATTCGGTTCAACTAAAGTGAGAGAGACAGACACCCGCCAGCCACCTTTAAGCACGAGTGCTCGTAACGGTGAAACCAGTCTCGCGTAAGCGTACGTGTAATGTCGGTCCGGGCCGCTTCATCTCACAATACCGCTGAACCAAAGTATGACATGCTGGTAGGCAGTATGACTTATATCGTCCACAACTCACTTGTGTTCTACTCGTGCATATAACATCAACGCATAAAACCTAGGCTCGGATGCCACTGTTGGGGAACGTAGTAATTTCAAAAAATTTCCTATGCACACGCAAGATCATGGTGATGATATAGCAACGAGGGGAGAGTGTTGTCTACGTACCCTCGTAGACCGAAGCGGAAGCGTTGGCGCAACGTAGAGGAAGTAGTCGTACGTCCTCCGGTTCAACTGATCCAAGTACCGTTACTCCGGCACCTCCGAGTTCTTGACACGCGTACAGCTCGATGACGCACCCTCGATCTCCGATCCAGCAGAGGCGCCGAGGGGGAGTTCCGTCAGCACGACGGCGTGGTGACGATCTTGATGTTCTCCTGTTGCAGGGCTTCGCCTAAGCACCGCTACAATATGACCGAGGTGTAATATCGTGGAGGGGGGCACCGCACACGGCTAAGGAACGATCAATGATCAACTTGTGTGTTCTAGGGTGCCCCCCTACCCCCGTATATAAAGGAGGGAAGGAGGAGGTGGCCGGCCCTAGGGGGGGCGCGCCATGAGGAGGGGGAAACCTACTCCAAGTAGGTTTCCCTCTCTTTTCCTTATCTTATTTGGAGGGGGAAGGAAAGAGTACTAGTATTAGGAAGTAGTACTAGTAGTAGTAATAGGAAGAGGGGGAAGGAGAAAGCAAAGGGGGGGCCGGCCCCCCTCCCCAATTCGGATTGGGCTTGGAGGGGGGGGGGCGCCCCCCTCCCTTGCTCCTTCTCTCTTCCTCCTACATGGGCCCAATAAGGCCCATATACCTCCCGGGGGGTTCCGGTAACCTCCCGGGGCTCCAAACTTCTCCGGAACCTTTCCGGTGTCCAAATATATCCGTCCAATATATCAATCTTTATGTCTCGACCATTTCGAGACTCCTCGTCATGTCCGTAATCATATCCGGGACTCCGAACAACCTTCGGTACATCAAAATACATAAACTCATAATATAACTATCATCGAAACCTTAAGCGTGCGGACCCTACGGTTCGAGAACGATGTAGACATGACTGAGACACATCTCTGGTCAATAACCAATAGCGGGACCTGGATGCCCATATTGGTTCCTACATATTCTACGAAGATCTTTATCGGTCAAACCGCATAACAACATACGTTGTTCCCTTTGTCATCGGTATGTTACTTGTCCGAGATTCGATCGTCGGTATCCAATACCTAGTTCAATCTCGTTATCGACAAGTCTCTTTACTCGTTCTGTAATACTTCATCTTATAACTAACTCATTAGTTACATGCTTGCAAGGCTTAGGTGATGAGCATTGCCGAGAGGGCCCAGAGATACCTCTCCGACAATCGGAGTGACAAAACCTAATCTCGAATTATGCTAACTCAACATGTACCTTCGGAGACACCTGTAGTACTCCTTTATAATCACCCAGTTACGTTGTGACGTTTGGTAGTACCCAAAGTGTTCCTCCGGTAAACGGGAGTTACACAATTCTCATAGTTACAGGAACATGTATAAGTCATGAAGGAAGCAATAGCAGAATACTAAATGATCAAGTGCTAAGCTAATGGGATGGGTCATGTCAATCACCTCATTCTCCTAATGATGTGATCCCATTAATCAAATGACAACACATGTCAATGGTTAGGAAACATAACCATCTTTGATTAATGAGCTAGTCAAGTAGAGGCATACTAGTGACTATATGTTTGTCTATGTATTCACACATGTATCATGTTTCCGGTTAATACAATTCTAGCATGAATAATAAACATTTACCATGATATGAGGAAATAAATAATAACTTTATTATTGCCTCTAGGGCATATTTCCTTCAGTTGGGGCAACTTGAGGGTTGGTTTTACTTGTAGGATGTCTCATCTGAGTGTGCCCTGAGAACGAGATATGTGCAGCTCCTATCGGGATTTGTCGGCACATTCGGGCGGTGTTGCTGGACTTGTTTTACCATTGTCGAGGATGTCTTGTAACGGGGATGCCGAGCCTGATCGGATTGTCTTGGGAGAAGGAATATCCTTCGTTGACCGTGAGAGTCCGGGAAGTGAACACGGTGTTGGAGTTATGTTTGACGTAGGTTGTTCTAGGATCACTTCTTGATCATAGTTTCTCGAACGTGCTTTGCCTTCTCTTCTCGCTCTCTTTTGCGTATGTTAGCCACCAAATATGCTAGTCGCTTGCTGCAGCTCCACCTCATACCTTGTACCCTTCCTATAAGCTTAAATAGTCTTGATCGCGAGGGTGTGAGATTGCTGAGTCCCCGTGACTCACAGATACTTCCAAAACCAGTTTGCAGGTGCCGATGAAACCATGCAGGTGACACAACCGAGCTCAAGGAGGAGCTTGATGAAGATCTCGTTCATTGTGTTGTTTCGTTTCAGTTGATCAGTAGTGGAGCCCAGTTGGGACGATCGGGGATCTGTGTAGCATTTGGGGTAGTCTTCTTTTATTTTGCTTCTGTAGTCGGACCCTGATTGTATCTGGATGATGTAATGCTTTATTCATGTATTGTGTGAAGTGGCGATTGTAAGCCAACTATGTATCTCTTTCCTTTATATATTACATGGGTTGTTGTGAAGATTACCTCACTTGCGACATTGCTTTCAATGCGGTTATGCCTCTAAGTCATGCTCCGACACGTGGGAGATATAGCCGCATCGAGGGTGTTACAAGTTGGTAATCAGAGCCTTCCCCGACTTTAGGAGCCCCCTGCTTGGTCGAATCGCTGGCGTTGTTGAGTCTAGGAAAATGTTTTGAGTCATTTATGATTATATATATCGGAGAGTAGGACTTCTTTTTACTCCTCAGTCCCTTCGTCGCTCTGGTGACGCATCCTGACGTAGAGTTTTGACTCTTCTCTTCTCAAATTTCACTAATCTTTTTAGGATCACGCGGGTATCTTGGAATCGTTCTGATGGTTTTGTGACGAGAACATTGTTCTTGGTGCCTCCTGACATTTAGGGGTTGTGGCAGTGTCCCGGGGAGTTGAGCTCCGAGGTGTTGTCGTCACAATTTTATCGTTGAGATTCTGGAATACGTGAGTTTCGCCGACATCGAAAATCTCTTTTATGCAGTTGTTGCTGAGATAACCTCGACGCCACCCAGTACTGGGGCGGGAGTTTGGGAGTATTGCCATAACTCGTATAACATATGCTTTTCAAAGGTTGAGGTAAATGATTTCCGAAGGTTTCTTGGTTATGTGTTGAAGGATGGATACAGCTGGATGTAGGATTTGCTAGTTTTGGGTGAGATATTATGCTTCCCCTGTATCCCCAACACCTGATTGCATAATCGGAAAGTTTTCGGGAGTTTATAAGTGGGAATTCAAGTAGCTCCTAGGATATCTTTCCGGCAGATGTATGATATGAAATTGGGGTTCGATGTCTAGTGGTCCGCCTATCCACCATTGGTTTTACAGTGGTCTCGTTGGGTCTTAAAGAGTCCTTGGCTATGCTGACTCGGGGATGCTTCGTATGTCATGTGCACTGCCTTGTACATGATGGTGCTGTACGATCGAGCCCATGTAGGCCCCACCACGAAAACTTCGGACGAAATCTCTATCATATGTTTATTTTGGCTTATTCTGCAAGCCAATCCTTTGTTTTGCTTTCAGTTGTGGTATTCGAGTTGCTTCAATGTCAAGTGTTGATTCCATACCTTCCCCAAGTGGCGTTCTCATACTCCGATGTGAATACTAATTCTTCATGATAATCGAGATTGTCATGTCAATTCTTTTCAACTGGTGCGATTCTCTTCAAGATGATCCTATCATTTTTCATTTTTGCAAATCCAATCTCAGTTCTTCCCAACGGTGTTTGTTTTCATCCGTTCCAAGTTGCCTTTGTTTTACCCACCCTCTCACCCTTTTTCTTCGGGGACTCAGATTTATTAATCAAGTATCTATTTTATTTATGTGAAGACTCTTCACTCTTGTCTTTGAATGTTCTTATCCGGTGATTCTCATGATGATCCTAACGGAGCCTCAAGTTCATCATTATTTGCTCTTTTTCTTCTCCGGTGGATCCAATTCAAGCTTTGTTGATCATATCCTACCCTCGTTAAAAATACCATCTCATACCGGTGCACCTCTTAATCATTCACCTCTCTCTATTCACTTGTTCCGGAGTGCTCAAGATATCCCGAAGATTCGTGTTTCCACTATGCTTTCTTTCAAGCTCTTTCGAGGATGTTATCTTTTTCAAGTCATTTATTTCAACCGGTGCAACCTCTCTTTTAAATTATTTCAACTGCGTTTTTTTTGAGTGGGCCTTAACCCATAGGTCTTTTCCCAGGATCTTACTTGACTCTTCTTATTTTTCTCGGAGCTATCCTCAAATTTTTCTCAAAGTTTGACATAAGAATGAATTATCATCAGTCAAATGTCTTTATTCAAGATCTTTATTTTCTTTTCATCGTCGGTTCAACCTTTCTAATTTTCATCCCGGAGTATCTCAACAATTCATGGTGGTGTTTCTCATCGTCATTCTCAACATTTGAAGACCGAAGAAGATTCTCTCTCAATCTTGCTCCATTCTCTTCAAGATTCATGGTTCTAGCTTGTTGCCATCCTCTCATAATTGCTTTCGATTTTGAGAATTCTTTTCACCCATCCGGAGCAATTCAGGAGTCTTTTCAGTTTGATTCTCTGAAGCCCATCATTTCAGAAGACTTATTCATTCTCAGCTTTCAGCTATCATTCTCCAAATCTTACCGGTGCATCATTCAAGTATCTCTTATCAGCTCTTGATCTCTTCGTTCTCTTGTCTCTAAATTCCCTCAAGCATCTTCATTCGTTTTCTAATTCTTCCCGGTGTTTCTCTATATTTTATTCGTTCATTTTGAATTCTACCGATGGCTCTTCTAAGATTCTTCTTCCTTCGTTATAATATCAATTGACTCTTTCTTTCCAATCCTACCGGTGGTTCGTTGAAGACCTTCTCAAGTTTGCGCTATATCTATCTTAATCCTTTTCTTCGAGAATAAGTAGTATGCCAAATCCGTTGCTTGTCATCAATTTAAATTGGTGAAGGATAAGCTTAACATAATTCTTGTTCTTGATTGATCCAAATGATTAATTTCTTATTCCGGAGATTCATAAAAATTCTTGATTTCTTTTGGTCATCTTTCATTTCCGAAGTTCTAAGCTTTCCCGCATTATCTCGTCGTGAAGCTCCATCTAATCATTGCAAGGATTCACCTTGTGTTTTCAACTTCTCTTTCTTCTCGTTATCCTTTTGTTACCGGAGTTCTTCATGAAGGTTCTACTTGATGGTTTCATCAAGGATTTAATTTCTTTCTTGAAGTGTTCATCAACATTCTTTTCTAAGGAGCTCAAATATTTTTCTTCGTGCAGTCCGGATTGCAATTCTTTCTACCATATTATTGGAGGTGGTATTATGTCATTCTTGATAATTTGAGTTCATGTTTCATGATTCACATGTTGTTAGGAATGAGTTATTTTAAATCCATCAATCTCGTCATTGGAGTTATCTTGGGTTATATTTCACCTAAAACCTTCCCTAAGGGTCGTTGCTATTTATGGTGCTCATATATGATCCAAGTTCTTCATCTACCCTCCCGATGAAATAAGTTTCTCGTCACCTCGTTCATATCAATCCAATTCTTTTTCCTGTGAGTGGCAGGTGGTCACCTCATAATTTGAGATGCATTCCATAAGGCCATATCAAGCTTATTCTTTTCGTTGTTGGTTTTCCAACAATTCCGTTCGACCCTTCCCCTAAGGATGCCTTTTCAAGCTCTTTTGTGGCAGAAGTTGGCATTTTCTTCTCCATTCTCCTATTTCAATTATTTATTGTCTATTCTTTTGTTCCGGAGGCAGTATGTTGTGATTTCATCAAGTATCTCCTCATCTTACCAAGTTCTTATTCAATTCCTTTTATTTTCAATCGGAGTGCTGCCCGAGGTTGTTCTCACTTGTTCCTCTTTTCTAACGTAGTGTTTTCAGCTTCGTCATCTCCGTTGTATTCTTTCCTCGAAATGGCTTAACCTTTTCAAGGTTCTTTGGTTTCACTCATTGGTCAAAGAAGCAACTTAGTTTTACCTCTTCTTTTTCTCTTCCATTTTTCCCTCTGGTGCCATTCTAGATCTCGGGACGAGATCCTCTCGTAGTGGTGGAGTGTTGTAACGCCCCAAGACCGATGTGCCAGGTGTCCTTCAGTTATTCGCTGTTGTTGTCTTGTCATTGCTTGTGTCATGCATCTCATATCATGTCATCATGTGTATCGCATTTGCATACATGTATGTCTCATGCATCCGAGCATTTTCCCCGTTGTCCATTTTGCAATCCGGCGCTCCTATGTCACCGGGTGTCCCTTTCTACCTCTTTTCGTGTGTGGGTGTTAAACATTTTCGAATTGGACCGATACTTTTCATGCGACCTTGGTTTACTACCAGTAGACCGTGTGTCAATTTTCGTACCATTTGGACTTCGTTTGATACTCCAACGGTTAACCGAGGGACCGAAAAGGCCTCGTGTGTGTTGCAGCCCAACACCTCTCCAAACTGGCCCAAAACCCACCTAAACCCTCTCCATCATCTCGGTCGTTCGATCACGATC